>NC_133662.1:153392759-153476622 GCF_037893015.1 Macrotis lagotis | reverse complement strand
TAATACCTTGTTTATGGAGGTGTGAACTGATTAAACCTTTCTTACCTGCAACTAAGCCTAAAGGGCAATATAACTTTTCACACTCTTTGATCTAGCAATACCACTATTATGCCTGTATGCCAAAGAAAGCAGAAAAAGTGATTAAAAAATCAAACCCATATGTAAAAATATTTATAGTTGCAAAGAACTGAAAATTGAGGGGGATGCCTAGGGGGAATGGCTGAACAAAGTGTGTTATTTGAATGAGATGGAATACCACTGTAAGAAATCATGACTGGACAGAGGTCAGAAAAACCTGGTAAGACTTACATGAACTGGCATTAAAGCAACAGAAACAGAAGACCATTGTACACACTAATAATAGCCTTGTGTGATGATCAGTTATGATGGATTTGTTCATTGCAACAGTACAATAATCAAAGACAATTCTTAAGGACTTTTAATGGAAAATGCCATCCATATCAAGAGTAGTATCTATGGAGTCTGAATGTAGATCCAAAGCTTACTATTTTCAATTTTTACAATTTGTTTTATGTATTATTTTTCCTTCTCATGTTTTCCCCCTTTTTATTTGATTTTTTCATAACCTGAATAATATGTATATATTTAAATAGTTATACATATCCAATCTGTTTTAGATCTTTTTCTACCATTGAAAACAGAGAGAGAAGGGAGGGAGGGTGAAAAAAATGCCACTCAAAACCTTACAAAAATGATTTGTTGAAAACTAAAATAGAAAGAGGAGAGAGAGGAGAAGAGAGAGAGAGAGAGAGAGAGAGAGGAAGGAAAGGAAGGAAGGAAGGAAGGAAGGAAGGAAGGAAGGAAGGAAGGAAGGAAGGAAGGAAGGAAGAAGGAAGGAAAGGAAGAAAGAAAGAAAGAAAGAAAGGAAAGAAAGGAAAGAAAGAAAGAAGAAGAAAAGAAAGGAAAGAAAGAAGGAGAAGGGAAAGAAAGAAAGAAAGAAAGAAAGAAAGAAAGAAAGAAAGAAGAAAGAAAGAAAGAAAGAAAGAAGAAAGAAAGAAAGAAAGAAAGAAAAGGCGGCCCTCAGGAGAAGAGGTAACTAGTGGCAGAGATTTGACTATTACAAAAGAAAAAGTGAAGGGGAAAGAGGGAAAACAGCTTGAATTTAAGTAAGAAGGGAGTAGTAAGGAGCAGCTGGTGAGTCAGATATATTGAACAGTAAAGTTGCTTTGCTGAGTTTCTCTGGAAAAAACCTTCTATTTTTAATTTTTTATTTACCTCCATGCCTCTGCTTCAGTAGTAAAAGATAATCATCTAATTGAATATTCAAAAAACCAATCAACAAGCATTCATTGAGCCTACTAAGTGCTTGATGCATTGCTAGGAAGTGGGAATACAAAGCCATAAGTGAAACACTCACAGTCCAGTGAAATTTTACATTTTAGAAGGGGAAATGAAATATACAATAGAAGGAAATGTATATATGTATGTATCTATGTGTGCCTTCATGAGCATTCACACATATACATATAAAAGTAAATATATTTGTTTATATGTGTGCATATATTTATATACATGATTATTTTATAAATATTTGATCAGGGTGTGCATATGAAGTCTTCATGTATGATGAGCTCACTTCACCGCTTTTGAAGAGAGGTCTGAAGCTAAAGATTCAGGAGGGGGGGAAGCAAAGCATGATCCAGGTTAGGGGCATACCTTGGTCAATGTCAAAAGGAATAGCAAAGAAAGGCAGTTAGTCTGACTTGATTATAGAATGGGACAAGGGTAGTAATAAAAGATAAATTGGAAAGTTGCATTGGAATCAAGTACTGAGACTTTTTTTAGGTTTTTTTTTTTTTTGCAAGGCATTTGCAAGGGTTAAGTGGCTTGGCCAAGGCCACACAGCTAGGTAATTATTAAGTGTCTGAGGCTGGATTTGAACTCAGGTCCTCCTGACTCCAGGACCAGTGTTCTATCCACTGTGCTATCTAGCTGCCCCCTTGAGACACCGTTGAGGTTAAATAAAGGAATTTGATTTTTGTTCTTAGAGATGATAAGGAACTATATTGCGGTTGCTAAGAGAGGGAACAAAAAATGCTTTCAGTACAGAAAAATCTCAGCCTACAGAAATAATAGCAGTCAACAGAGAGGAAATAAACATTCTTCCAGAATACGATTATATTGAAGAGGATAGAAAGGAAGTATTTGTATATTTAAATTAAAATAATGCAGCAGATGATAAAAATTCTTGAAATTACATGAAATATTTTCATAAATGTGTTACCTACAACTATTCTTTTTTATCCTTTTCCTCTTCCTTTTCCTCCATTCTCTTTTTTTATTTCCTTGTCTATAATAAGAGCACAGAGCTATTTATGGATCAATTGATTTTAAAACTACCCCATGTGATAGGGCACAATTTTTTAAATTGATTTTTTATATCTGAGAAAATCTTGACAAGTATGTAAGTTTTTAAATTTTATTTATTTGTTTCTTTTCATCCATGTGCACATGCATATTTGCAAGTACCAAATTTCCCTCCACTCTCCCTTCCCACCCCCTCCCTTCAGCAGGGAACAGTGATTTTAGCATTTTACATACAAAGTTTGATAAAGATATCTAAAAATTAGTAATTCATGGCATGAGGAATTGGGATTAAAGGAAAGAGAAACACGAGATAATTTTTATGGTGTTCATCAGATTCAGAAGGGATGCTGTTTTTTTCTGTATTTTGTTTTGTTTTGTACTTTCCTCTGAATTGGAATAATATAGCTCATAACCAGTCAAATACGGTTGTCCAAGCTCTCTGGACTGTCGAGAGGAGAGGCTTCCATCAAGGTTGTTCATCTCATAATGTTGTTGATATGTACATTATTCTCTTGGCTCTGCCCCTTTGGTGTAGCATCAAATCCTGTAACTCATTCCATGCTTCTCTAGAGTCCAACCCCTTATGGTTTCTGATAGAACAATAATATTCCATAGAGTTCATGTACAATGACTTGTTTAGCCTTTCCCCAATTTATGGGTGTCCCTTCAATTTCCATTTCTTTGCCACTACAAAAAGAGCTGCTGTAAATATTTTGGAACGTTTAGGACTTTTCTCATTTTTTATAATTTCTTCTGGATATAGACCTAGAATTGGAATCACTGGGTCAAAGGTATGAGCATTTTTATTGCTCTTTGGGCACAGTTCCATATTGCTTTCCAGAAAGGTTGGATCCATTCACAACTCCACAAGCAATGCATCAGTGTCCCAATCCTATGACAACCTCTCCAATACAGATCATCTTCCCTTTTTCTCATCTTGGCTAATCTAATAGATGTGAGAGACAAGCATATAAATCAAGCTATGAAGCAGAAGAACAAGAGAAACACAGAGCATAAAAGGACCAGTAGACACACACATACACACACATCACAAATAAACCTATATACATCCACGCATCCATGTACAACAAAAATCTATCATTTGCCCAAATAACATCTAAACTAATTTAAAAAAATAATCCTTTGAGGCAAGGGATTTTGAAGGAAAGTGCCCAGATTTATAATCGGGCCTAATCAATGGGCTAAAGAAAGTTCTTTTGAAGTGATAAGAATGGTAAAGATTAAGGAGCCCCAATAATTGTGTTCTAATTCTATCAGAGTAGATCTCTCTCCCCATCCTCTTCTTCCTCTGGCATCCCCTTCTACTCTCCCCCTGTTTTCCTCTGCCCAGTTGTACTTCCTCCTCTCCCTCTCCACCTGTGCCCAGTCTCCTCCCTCTTCCCTTAGCTATCCTTTTCTTCCCCCTTTTCTGTTTCCCTCTTTCTTCTCTATCCCTTTCCTTCACCTTCCCCCACTCTCCCTTCCCCTGTAGGTTTCTCTTTCCCATCCTCCTACCTCTTCCATCATAAAATCGGGCTGCCTATTTCATAGCTCCCCCTGGTGCTAAGGAGGTGTCACAACCTCATTTTTAAATATCAATTCAAGAACATGGCTCTCAAATAACCCTCTTATCTAACATATAAACAGGACCCTGCAAATTTTCCCTGGACCATTGACCATATTAATAATTCAAGCATGTTAAAGAACAGTGAAAATTCCCCTCATCAAAACATGAAAAGAAAGATTTCTTTTTAACACCGGTAAGGACAATTTAAACTGTGAAGCATGAAATTTGATTGCTAGCTCATCTATTTTCATTGCTCCCCATGTAGTATCATGAAAATGTACCCTCAATTTCCACTCAGAGATTTACTTCCTCTACAGATTAAAAAAACTGGTCATTTCTGTCAGAAATAGATGAGAGAAAAAGTCTGTTAGTAAGCATTTAAAATGCTGCATCTGCGTTCATTTTTACATTTGGAAATCAGAAGTATCAACATCATGCTTGCTAGCATTTGCTAAGCTCCATAGAACACAGAGCCATTTGGAAGAATCTCCAGCATCCAAGTGGCATCCATCAATATCATATTTGAATAATGAAAATAGTTACTCTGTACTGTGTCCACAGCAATAGAACTGCTCCAATTACAGCCAAAAGACTTGAAGACTAGGGTATTAAATGGGGCTGTTTAAAAAGGGGATGAGCTCACTGACTAAATTTATTATTTTTTCAAGTAGAAGAATTCATAGGATCATAAATTGTAACTGTAAGTGACATTAGAGATCAAATCTTGCATTTCATTAAACAGATAAAAAATAAAATACAGAGAGTGCGACTTGCTCAAGGACATACGTTTCAGGGAAAAGGATCTCAAATGGAATGCAAACCCAGATCCTAATGATTCAAAGTTCAGTGCTTTTTTTCTATTGCTCTATAGATTTAGAGCTGAAGGGTTCTCAATCATAACCTAAAGTCCTCCCTTCCTCCCTCCCTCCCCTCTCTTTTTTCTTCCTCCCTCACTCCCTCCCTTCCTCCTTTCCTTCCTTCCTTCCTTCCTTCCTTCCTTCCTTCCTTCCTTCCTTCCTTCCTTCCTTCCTTCCTTCCTTCTTTCCTTCCTTCCTTCCAACTTTTCTTTCTTCAAGAGAGCTTCAGTTATTCATTCATGTTCATATAGGCACCAAGTAATGGAACCTGTAGATGAGAACAACTCCTTTGACTCTGGATACAATACTCAGTCTATTCCAAGCTGCTGCTTCCTCCCCTGTCAATCATATAACATCAATATCTAACCAGAAGGATTCTGCTTTGGGAGAGGTTTAGAATTAACCAATGGGAGAGAGGAGATAACTCCAATTTCGCCCTCTTAGTTCCAATAAGCAAAAACATTTATTCTGTAGAAATTCAAATGACAAGCACACATCTTCAAACATTTACCACACTCTGTGCCTGGACAAGAGCAGTTGATCAAAGCTGAATGCTGGGATTTTGGTGAGGCATCTGCAGTCTGGAGAGTGATTGTTATTGGATAGGGCCAAGAGTTCAAGTAGTGCTTATAATGCGGAGAGGCATAATGAAAGATGGAAAGGAGAAAAACTGTGATTGCAGTATTCTCATCTACTGTTCCAGCTCCCAGATGTCTGCTGTTACTACTACAAACACAATTCATTGTACCCTGAGTACAAGTCATGTCTCACTGTAACTGAGTGTGCAGTCTGACTTTCTAATCATGGAGTCATTGTTCCGGTTTTCAATCTGTAACCTCTATAACTCAACTCATACTAAGACGCTTCAATAGATGATGTTAAAAAGTTACAACTGTAAATTGCACCAGGAGAAACACACAACAGCATTAATATAAAATCAGTTTTTCTATCAACCATATGAAACTTGAAGACTAATCTCATTCCAGTGTGCTAGTTTACTGAAGAGAAAATAAATTTTGATTTTTCTAAGGATCTTGAGTTGTTCAATTCCTATTTATGCAGTGCTGGATACATATGAAGACTGAAAAATATCCTTGATTAAAAAAAAACAGAAAAACTCATTTAAGGCACCCCTTTTTCCTTTCTATTTTGAGTTTATACAAATATAAAACTGATAAAAGATAAAAATCAAGAGGGGACAGATGTGTGGAAATACTTTCTGCCTAGGAATCTGTCAATATTTTAAAAAACCTTAAACACACATGGGTATTCATTGGAAGATTAGTAATATTAGCTATCATTCTAGCAAATATGCTAGTTTAAAATCAAATTTAAAGTGATCATTATTAAGATTGAAAAAACATGCTTTCAAGGTTGGAAACCAAGAATGATTTTTTGTCTAGCAACATTGCCTGGTAACATTTATTTAAAATAAATTAAACACACACATACACACACACACACACACACACACACAGACACACTTAAACAGAGGGGCACACAAACACACAAGTCTTGACCAATGTGAAGAGTTAGAGGATGGAAAGAGAGATCTTAAAAAATAGTTTAGATGTTATATCCGTTAATTTGTTTTCCTTTGTACCCCTGTACAGCTCTAACCATCTTAAATTCCTCAGTCTATGATTTTTCTCCTTTCCATCTATGATTATAATTATGAAATTAAATTAACTTGAAATTCTGCTTTTTAAAGCTGAAACAACCTTTAGACTAGAGCTCTGTTTATTTACATTTTTAAAGTTTATATTATTTTACAAGTAATATGTAAAATAATTTTTAATATTCTTTTTAAAACTTTGAGCTCTAAATTATTTCCTCTCCCTTTCTCCCTCTTTACATTGACATATTGAGAAGGCAAACATTTCAATAAATTATACATGTTTGGTCATCACAACATTTCCATATTAGTTATGTTGTGAAAGAAAATATAGACTGAAAAAAACCTCAAAAATAAATTAAGGAAAATATTATGTTCAGTCTTTATAGAGACACTGTCAATTATTACTCTGGGTATGCATAGCATTTTTCATCATAAGTCCTTCAGAATTGTCTTAGATCGTTGAATAGCTGAGAATAGCTAAGTGATTCACAGCTAATCATCTTACAATATTGCTGATAATTTGTAAACAATACAGTTCACTTTGCATTGGCTCAAGAAATCATTTCAGGTTTTTCCAAGAGCATTGTACTCATCATTTGTTATAGCAGAATAGTATTTCATTAGAATCACACAGTACATTTTGTTCAGCAATTCCCCAATTCTTGGGCATCCTCTCTAGTTCCAATTCATTGCCACTAGAAAAGGGCTGCTATAACTATTCTAGAACCTGTACTTTTCCTTTTGGTTTTTAAATCTATTTTCGAATTCAGGACTAGAAGTGCTATGACCAGGTCAATGGACATGTATGGATTCATAATCCCTTAGATTTAGTTCCAGATTGCACTACAGGATGTTTGGATTAGTTCACAATTTCACCAAGATTGTAATGTTATAATTTCATCACATTCCCTCCAATATTTGTTATTTTCCTTGCCTAATAAAATAACCAATATAATAGGTATGCAGTGGTACACCAGAATTGTTTTGATTTGCATTTTTCCATTGACTAGTGAGTAATAGAATTTTTTTTTCATTTGATTAAGGATACCAATTTATTCATTTTACATATGGGGAACCTGATGACTAAGAAGTTTAAACAAGATCACACAACAGATAAGGGATCATTGAGTGTCTCTTCTCTCTCTCTCTCTCTCTCTCTCTCTCTCACACACACACACACACACACGCGCGTGCGCTCAAATTTCTTTATCTCTCTGTTAGTCTAAGTGTATCTCTGCCTCTCCCTTCCTCTCTCTACTGCTCTTTCTTCTCTCTCTGTCCATCTTTCTCTCATTCATCAGTTAATTAGCTGTGTATATATAATGTATTATATATATACTCACATGTATGTATGTAAGTATATACATACATACATGCATGCATGTAACTTTTTTTGAAGAATGTTATCTAGTTTATTGATATTGTCAGGAGAAATTGTTTGTGTCTACATACGTGTTCTATATCTGCATTTCACTTTTCTTTTTTAATGATATTTTATGTTTCCAAACACATATTATAAAAGTTTTTCAACATTAATTCATATACCTATGTATATTTTGAAGTTAACAAAATTTCCTTCCACACTAACTTCCCATCCCAATCCTCTAAGAAGCAGTCAAGTTAATATTGTACATACTCATTTGTGTTAAACATATTTACAGATCAATCATTTTTGGTATGAGGAATTAGCATTAAGGGAAAGAAATACATAAAATACATTTTTTTAGAAAGCAAATGTAGTATTCATCAGATTCTGAAGGTTTTTCTTTGTTTGTTTGTTTTGTTTGTTTTTTCTTCCTCTGGATGGGAATACCATTGTCTATAACCAGTCTAATAGGGTTTTCCTAGCTATCTGAACTGCTAAGAGGAGCAGCATTCATCAAGGTTGTTCATCTAAAAATTTTATTGTTAATATGCATATTGTTCTTTTGGTTCTACTTCTCTCATTCAGCATCAGATACTATAACTCATTCCATACTTCCCTAGAGTACATCCATTTATGGTTTCTATAGAACAATTATATTCCATAATATTCATATACCATAACTGGGCAATCCTCTCAATTTTCAATTATTTTCCACTACAAAAAGAATTGCTATGAATACTTTGGAGCATGTGGAACTTTTCCCATTTTTTTATGATTTCTTCTAGAATTGAAATTGCTGGGTCAAAGGGAATGAACATCTTTATTGCTCTTTGGGCATAATTCCATATTGCTTTCCAGAATGGTCAGATCAGTTCACAACTCTCCCAGCAATGCCTTAATGATCCAATCCTTTCACAGCTTCTCCATCATAGGGGATTTCCCCTTTTTCTCATCTTTGCCAATCCAATAGTTGTGATCAGATAGTTTGCATTTCTATAATCAATGATTTGGAGCATTTGTTTATATGATTTAAATCCTTCATTTGAAAACTATGTATCCATACCCTTTTCCCACTTATCAATTGGGCAATGACTTGTACCCTTATAAATTTGATGTAATTCTCTATATATTTTAGAAATGAGAGCTTTATCAGAACTAGTTGTGAAGATTGTTTCTCAGCTTTCTACTTTCTAATTTTGGAAGCATTTATTTTATTAGTGAAAAAATTTTTAATTAATATAGTTAAAATCATTCATTTTCCAATTTTTAATATACTCTTTTTCTTGTTATGTCATAAATTTCTGCCCTTCCCTAGATCTGATAAAGTATTTCTTGGTCTATTAATTCATCTATAGTGTCTCTCTTTAGTTTTAAATCTTGTATTCATATTGACCTTATTTTTGTATAGGGTTTGAGATGTAGGTCTAGGCCTAGTTTTTGACATATTTTCCAGTTTTCCCAACAATTTTTGTCAAATAGTGAGTTCTCATACCAGAAGCTAATGTCTTTAGGTTTATCAAACAGTATATTACTGTGGTCATTTTCTCCTATTTCTTTTGAATCTACTACTCCACTATTCCTTAAACAATACAAAGCAGTTTGATGAAAGCTGCTTTATAGTACAGTTTTAAAATTCATATAGTTAGGCCACCTTCCTTTACATTTTTTTCATCAGTTCCTTGCTCTTCTTGACTTTTTTTGTTCCAGATGAATTTTGTTACTATTTTTTTTCTAGCTTAGTAAAATAATTATTTGGTAGTTTGTTTGGCATGGCACTGGATAAGTAATTTAATTTAAGGAGAATTGTCATTGTTATTATATTAGCTTGACCTAACCATGAGCAATTATCATTTTTGCAATTATTTAGATCTAATTTTACTTGTGTGAGAAGTGTTTTATAATTGTGTTCATACAGTTTCTGAGTTTGTCTTGGGAGGTAAACTTCCAAGTTGATGTGTCTACTGTTATTTTAAATGGAATTTTTCTTTCTAATTCTTGCTTTTGGGCTTTGTTGCTCATATATATATAGAAATGATGATGATATATGTGAACATATTTAATGTCCTGCCACTTTGCTGAATTTGTTAATTGTTTCAAGGAGTTTTTTTACATGATTTTCTCAGGTTCTCTAAGTATACCATCATATCATCTGCAAGGAGTGAAAGCTTTGCTCCCTCAATGCCAATTCTTATTCCTTCAGTTTCTTTTTCTTCCCTTATAGCTAAAGCTAACATTTCAAGTACTATATTGAATAGTAATGGTGATAATGGAAATCCATGTTTTACTCCTGATTTTATTGGAAATGCTCCAAGTTTATTCCCATTGCATACACTATTTGTTGATGACTTTTTGTAGATACTACTTATTATTTTAAGGAAAATTCCATTTATTCTTAACCTTTCTAGTGTTTGTAATTGGAATGAATACTGGATTTTATCAAAGATTTTTTTCATGATCTATAGAGATAATGATATGATTTCAATTGGTTTTGCTATTGATATATTCAATCATGTTGACTGCTTTCCTAACTTTGAACAATTTCTACCTACCTAGTATAAATCCTATCTGATCAAAGTGTATTATCCTAATGTTATAATATCATTGCTAAAATTTTATTCAAGATTTTTTCATCAATGTTCATTAGGAAGATTAGTCTATAATATTCTTTGTCTGTGTGGGTTCTTCCTGGTTTAAGTATCAGTACCATGTTGGTTTCATAAAATGAATTTGGCAGATCTCCTCCTATATTTTTAAATAGTTTATGTAAAATATGAATTAATCATTCCTTAATATTTTGGTAGAATTCACTTGTAAATCCATTTGGACCTGGAGACTTTTTCTTTGGGGATTTATTTATGATTTCTTCAATCTCTTATTCTGAAATGAGTTTAAGTATGTTGTTTCTTCTGTTAATCTGGGCAGTTTGTCCTCATCAGAGAAATTGGTAAACTTTGCCAGTACAGCAGAATTAAAGTGGGTCAAAGGAAAATGAGACACTTAAGTTTAGAGTGAACACGCCTGCTTTTCATCAGGGCTTTTTGTCTCAAACTTAGTGGTGTGATCTTGGACATCCTCAGGGGAGAGACAAGACCCAACTATACCCTTTATGTCCAGTTTCTTGAATTGTATTTGACTCTTTAATTTTCATAAAAGAGGTAAAGTTTTCAATAAATAGAAGTGTAATTTAGATCTTTTCTTTTAGGGTTTTTATGCAATTTGATGGTCTTGATCAACATTTGTCTTGTTTTGTTTTTTCCTTCCTTTTTCATTTACCTTTTTTAGGCAAATCTTGAGTGGTGCAATTTGCCAATTGAACTCTCTGTACAGTTCTGGTCTTTGTGCAGGAAAGTCTGGAAGTTCTCTATTTTGTTGGACATCTATCTTTTCCCTTGACAGTATATGTTGAATTTGGCGGGGTAGTACATTCTGGTTTGTAATCCCAGGGCCTTTGCCCTTTGAAATATGGTATTCCAGGTCTTCTGGTCCTCCAATGTTGATGCTTTTGTGTCCTGTTTGAGTCTGCTTGTATTTTCTTTGTATTTAAATTGTTTTCTTTTTTTGCTGCTTGCTGTATTCTTTCCTTTATTTGAGAATTCTGGAATTTGAACCTAACAGCTCTTGAAGTATTTTATCCTGGGGTTTCTTTCTGATTATATTGTCTTCTTGTTCTGGCAGATTTGGACAGTTTTCCCTAATAATTTCTTGCATGCTATTTTCCAGGTTCTCTTTCCTTGATCTACTCTTTCTAGTAGGCTGATGATTCATAGATTGTCTCTTCTAGATCTATTTTCAAGGTCATTTGTTTTTTCCTAAAAAATGTAAAGCATTTTTTTCAGTTTTTTTCAGCCTTTTTATGTTATTTGATGGAATTTTGCAATCTGGTAGATTCTTTGGTTTCTATTTCTTCAGTTCTAATTTTAAGGTTTTATTTTCTTCAATTACCTTTCTGTGTTTCCTTTTTAAAGATTTTGAATACTCTGCTCAAGTTTTCATAATTTTCCTGTTTGACTCTCATTTCCTTTTTCCATTTTTCTTCCTCCACTCTTCTTTAGTTTTAAAATTCCTTTTCATGCTCTCCAATGAATTTTTGTATTTGAGCCCAATTAATAGGCTCTCTGAGACTTCCTCTGTGAGGGATTTTTCACTGATTCCTTCTTCCAGCATGGTATTGTTATCACCTTTGTCTGCCAAGTAGTTTTCTAAAGTGAGCAGTCTTTTAGTGTTTTTGCACATCTTTATTGTTGGAGCAATAATAATCCTGGGATATGGGAGTATAGATCCAAGCTTTTTATGCTGGATCTGAAGTCTGATCCCTGTCTTGTTGTTGGCCAAGATGTTGTCTATGCATTCCAGGCCTTGTTTTTGCAGAGGTTTGTTTCCTCCTTTCGTCCAGGTTCCGATTTAGCAGTTGTTGTTCCCAATCTACTCCTGCCTTTTGCCCCAGTGTTCCCAGGGGTTGGGAACCTCCCTGTTGGCTTTCTATCTAGCTACCATGCCTTCACTGTTGTCAAGCTATCAGGACCTGTACTTCGCTATGGCTAAAAGCCTCCTGCTGACTTTCTCACTCTCTTGCCTCCTGGGTTTTACTTCCCCTCTTCCCCAAAAGAGACAGACTTTCACTGAAGATGCTCCATGATGACTCACATTGAAAAACTTCATCAAATCTTCTCTTTTTCTTGATGGGATCTGTAGCTTGAATGTCAGTGCAGAAGCATCATTTATATTTGGTAGGGAAAAGTACTGGGAGCATCTTAGCTTCAAATTGAAATCTTGGCTCCACCCTGGAAGTCCCAACCTCTCTTCTCTATTCAAGGTAAAACTAGGAATCAGGAAAAGGGACCATTGATTAAGTGCTGGGGAGCACTGTGGAATTCAGTAGTGAATTATTGTGGATATTACTTAAATGACTCAGGATATTTACGTGATTTCCTTCAGAATCATACTTTTTTTAGATATTAAGGTAAGAGTTCTGGCTCAAGGGGTGGCTAGGTAGTGCAGTGAAAAGAGCACTGGCCCTGGAGTCAGGAGTACCTGAGTCCAAATCTGGCCTCAGACACTTAATAATTACCTAGCTCTTTGGCCTTGGGGAAAAAAACCTAAAAAAAAAAAAAGAGTTCTGGCTCAAGTTTTTCCCACAATGAGACACATTTGTAGAATTATTTTATGTTTGAATTATCCAAGTTATTGGCGTGACTATTGGTCACATATTCAAGGTACTTTATTTTTTAGCACTTCATATAATATATTCTAATAATATCTTTGTTTCTTTCTGAAAAACCTATGCTCTTTATGCTTTTACTGACAAGAATTTCCACTCTTTTCTCTAAGAAGAATAAAAATAAAATATAAAATCTTACCAGTCTCAGTTATGAATATGAATGTGTATATGTCACAACAGTTATTTCATTTATAATCATTTTTCTTTGGAATACTTATTAAAGTCTTTTGAAATTCCTATTAAAAATTGTTGTGGTATATAGCTGCTTATAGAGCAGCAAGAGGAAAAGGGAGAGCAAGGATGATCTGAGTTTGAACTACTAAATTCTATCTTTATCCCTTCCTTTAGTTTTAACAGCCAATATCTGGGTGGAGAGATGGAGGTAGGTAGGTGGGAGCTTGGATGGGTGGCAGAAGTTTATAAATCTTTAGTGTAAAAACAAAAGTTTAGAATTAATCACTATGGTAATGGATAAACAAGAGCAATATTTTAAAAAGTGTAATAAGGATGAAGAAGATCGTATAAAATGAGGCTAATTATAAACTAGACATTCAAAGAGTAGACAGACATATTTTAAATGCTATTAGTAATCCAAATATGAAACCAAGTCATAATTAAATTCATGACTTGGCCTTTTATACTGTTTTAATTTTTTCTTAAAATGAACTGAAATCAAAATTAATATATACTTTTAAAAAATATTTTTTCACAGTAAATGTGTAAGAATTGAATTATGGTGACCTTTTACATACTGGAAAGGATTTTACTTGTTCCTACTTTATCAGGCTAAAAATCAACAAAGGGATTGTTCCCAAAGATATTATGTCAAGGGCTATACAAGACCAATGAAATTCAAAAGAATATTCAATAAAGTTTACCTAGAATAAAACATCCCAAATATCAAGACTTACTTCATTTATGGACTTCTGGCAAGAGGGCAGAGAGAAGTCAGATACTGTTGTAAAGTCTCCTGGCTTTCCCTCAGAACTGATACTAATCAAGACTCTTTTTTTTTAGGATTTTGCAAGCCAAATGGGGTTAAGTGGCTTGCCCAAGGCCACACAGCTATGTAATTATTAAGTGTCTGAGGCTGGATTTGAGCTCAGATACTTCTGACTCCAGGGCTTGTGCTCTATCTACTATACCACCTAGCTTCCCTGAATCAAGACACTTAACAGAATTTGGATCCACAAAACTGAGGGGGAAAAATCTAGAACAGCTATCAAAAAAGTTTGTCTTAGGGGGTGCATGTATGAGCCGTGTATAGAGAGCAGAGATCCAACAAAGAGGTGGAGGTGTGTGGCCTGGAGACCAGCCTGAGAACAGCCACAGAAGCTTTGGCTGTGTGAGCAGTGGGCAGGTAAGCTCCACTGAGGCTTGTGGGAGACTTCCTGTGTTGCAGACAGAGAAATCAGGGGGTACATCTAGACATCAATCTCGTCATCTCAGCTGGTCTAGAAACCCAAGACCATGAACCCCATATTTTCAGCACAATCCCCATGTTTCCAGTTGAGTACCCTTCCCACCATCCTTGTGGGAGAAAGTGACTCTTCCCAAAACAAGCACTGTAACAACGCCCCCCCCAACCAAGGCTCAGGAGATTAGCTATCTAGTTCAAGAGCCCAGTCCACATTGTTCCAGGGAAGATAGCATGTGGTCACTAAGGCCACAGAAACTCTACAGGATACAACCAGAACCACCTACTGACTGGGCCACTTGGAGTTACTAATTCCAGTGATCAAAACCAGCTCCTCCACAACACAAGATCCTAGAAAAATGAAGAAAAGCCTGCAAAGGGGGGAACATAGATAACTACCTTGAAGACAAAGCACCTAACTAGATCAGAGAGACCTAGAACTTCTGAGGAGAATGTAAATTGGTCTCCAGTCCAGAAAGACTTCTAGAAAAAAGAACAAGAAGGAGTTTAAAAATCAATTGGAAATATTGGGAAAAGAAACAGAAAAGAAAATTAACATTTTGCAAGAGAAAAGTAACTTCTTTCAACAAGAAAACAAATCTTTGGAAAATACAAAATACAAAATACAAAAAGAAAATTCTTTCAAAACCACAATTGGGCAATTCGAAACTATATACAAGATAGATAAGCTAGAGGCATTCACAACAAGATCAAGGGTGAAACAAGGATGACCATTATCACCAGTACAATTCAATATTGTATTCTAAATGTTACCTTCAGCAATAATAGAAGAAAAAGTAATTGAAGGAATTAGAATTGGAAAGGAAGAAACAAAACAAAACTCTCACTTTTTGCAGATGACATAATGCTTTATCTATAAAATCCTAAAAAATCATTTAAAAATTACTAGAAACAACAACTTTAGCAAAGTCACGGGACAAAAAATAAACCCACATAAATCATCAGCATGTCTTTATATTACTAGCAAGATATAGCAGCAAGAGCTAGAAAGAGAAATTTCATTTGATGTCAGAGATATAAAATACTTGGGAGTCTACCTGCCAACACAAACTCACAAACTCTATGAAAACAATTAGAAAACACTTCTCACACAAATAAAATCAGATTTAAATAACTGGGCAAATATCAATTGCTCATGGGTAGACTGAGCTAATATGATATAAATGACAATTCTATCTAAAATAAACTACTTATTTAGTGCCTTACTAATCAAATTTCCAAAATAGAGACTTTACTGAGCTAGAAAAAATTGGAACCAATTCATATGGAGAAAGAAGTCAAGAATATCTAGGGATTTAATGAAAAAAAAATGCAAAGGAGAGTGGCTTAGTTTTATCAAATCTAAAATTATATTATAAAGCATCAATCATCAAAACTGTCAGGTCTTGGCTAAGAAATAGTGTGGTGGATCAGTGGAATAGAATAGGTGCAAAAGAGATAGCAGGGAATGATTATAGTAATTTGCTGTTTGAAGAACCTGGCTTCTGGGATAAGAACTCTTTCTTCAATAAGAACTTTTTGGAAAATTGGAAGTTAGTATGGAAGAAGCTAGGATTAGACAAGCATCTCACACCCTATTCCAAGATAAGATCATAATGGATGCTGGATTTAGACATAAAAGACAATATTATAAGCAAACTGGGAGATCAAGGAGTAGTTTTCCTGTCAGATCTATGAAAAGGGAAACAATTTATGACCAAGGAAGAGATGGGGAACATCATTAAAAACAAACTGGATAATTTTGATTACATTACACTAGAAAACTTTTTCACAAACAATAGCACTGTAACCAAGATCAAAAGAAATGTAGTAAATTGGGAAACAATTTTTACAACTAGTATTTCTGACAAAGGACTCATTTCTAAAATATATAGAGAACTGAGTCAATTTAAAAAAAAAGTCATTCCTCAATTAACACATTGTCAAAGGATATGCAAAGGCAATTTACAGATGAGGAAATCAAAGCAATTCATACTCATATGAAAAATTGCTATAAATCATTATTCATTAGAAAAATGCAAAATAAAACATCATTGAGGTACCACCACACACCTCTCAGACTGGCCAATATAACCAGAAATGGTAATGATCAATGTAGGAAGGGTTGTAGGAAATCTGAGACACTAATACATTGTTGGTAGAGCTATGAACTCATCCAACCTTTCTGGAGAACAATTTGGAATTATGTCTGAAGCACAATAAAAATGTACATACTCTTTCATCTAATAATACTTATACTGGGTATATACCCTGAAAAATGGTAAAAACATCATCTGAAAAAAAAATATTCATAGCAGCTCTGTTTGTGGTAGCAAAGAATTGGAAATTGAGTGAATGTCCATTAATTGGGGAATGGCTGAGCAAAATGTGGTATATGTTCATTATGGAGCACTCTACGTTCTATTAGAAATCAGGATGGATGGGATTTCATGGAAAGCCTTGCATGAACTGATGCTGAGCAAGATGTGCTGACCCAGAAGAACATTGTACACCCTAACAGCTACATAGCAGGGTGATGATGAGCATTAACAGACTTGCTCATACCATCAGTATAGTAATCAGGGACAATTTTAGGGTATCTGAGATTGACAGTACTATCTGTGATTGACAGTACTATCTGTATCCAGAGAATAAACTGTGGCGTTTAAACAAAGACCGAAGAACATTACCTTCATTTAAAAAAAAAAAAAACATTGTCTTATGTACTACATAATTTTGCTATGTCTAAATTTTTTTCCTCAAGGACATGATTTTTCTCTTATCACATTCAATTTTCACCAATGTAGAGCACGGAAACAACGTAACAATTATCAGGCGATCTTCTATAGGGTAAGGAGGAGGGATGGAAAGGTGGGGAAAATTGTGTAAAATTCAAAACCTTACCAAAAATGGTATGTATAAACTAATATTGTATATAATTGGAAAACAAATAAAATTTATATAGTAAAAAATAAAAACTAATTACAGTGTCATAATGTAATATCTTACATGAAAGTGAGACCTCAGAATGACAAATAAAGAAAAGAAATTTAGAAATTAAAATAAAAGACTTACTTCAGTCCATTAAAATAATTTCAGAAAGTGACCAGCAGAAAACAAGAAAATACCATACTTACTAATAATGTTCAGGAAAATATATCATAAAACAAAGATCTATTAGTAGTAGTCAGGATATTTTGCATTGTGACAAGTATAGGAAATATGTGACATTTTGTGACTGCATCTCTTTGAAAAGCATGTTTTCATACATATCCTTACCCATTATAGTTTTTAAAAAGTTTCCTCATAATTTTTTCCTGTTTGTACTGAGTCTGTTTCCTTGATATTCTGAACAATCCATTCCTATTTCATATGAAACAACAAGAGCCATTCCTTTAACCAGGCATTTAAATATCTTTTCTACCTCACCATCCCTTTTTTCTCCATTTAGTTTCAGGAATTTAGTTTGTTCTTTATTTGAATCTTAGTTTGCCTTAGTTTATAACTATTCACCTCTTCTTGCTTTTCATCTGTTCTCTTGACTAATAATTTCATTACTATGCTTCCTCTCCTCTGGTACAACTTGAGGTGGAATGCTGATATAGAAACCCTCCTCCCAATTCCATAAAAGAAAAGTCATGTTATAGTGATAGGATTTGATATGGAAATATTACCCAGTTCTGGTTTTTTCACCCAATCCATTTAGGAAATCAATTCAAGAGATTTTAATTAAATCACCATTTAGGGCACAAAGAGAGAACACAATTTTACTTGGTGTGAATAGAAGAATAAACTAAGATGACCTTTTTTAAGGGGGTGTAATTTTATTCCATATTCTTCATATAAAATGAAAAACTGCTCCAATTGTCAATCACAGTTCTTCCTATGATGTCGTTCTTTTTTCTCTCCCATTTTTGTCCATATTATTTCTAGTCCCATAGAAATACCAAGAAAGATGAGCTCAATGTGAAAAAAGAAATTAAAATTGCACCAATCTAATCAAACAATAATATTGGGGGACCAGGAGGAATTAAGAAACATAGTGAGAAAGAAAGGAATCATTCCATTTATTTATATTACATTTTAAGTCATGAACTAGGGAGATTTTTAATTTGCTTCCTATATCCAAAAATGCCTGAAATTTTTTAAAAGGTAGCTTCTATTCTGATTAAATAATGTCAAACAATTTAGACTGAATTAAACAGGTGTTTTTAATTTATAAAAACCTAATCTATGGCAGAAGATCCCCCGAATTAATTCAGAATTCTAACTTTAGTCATATAGACATAGTCTTTAAACTGAAATAATGCTGTTGTGAAATTTAGGAAAAAGAGAAAAAATTATCTCATTGGTTGGATTTAGCAATTCATCTTTTTAGATAATCATATTCCTTCCTTTGAAAGTAATACAATAATAATTCCTGAGCCAAAATGACTGGGAAAAAGTTGGGAATTTACCCATGTTCTTCTCAATTTCCCCTAAAAAGAAGGTTACATTAATCCTTTAAATGGATTCTGGAGTGAAGGAAGCCATATACAGATGGTGTGAAATAATTGCCCAACTTAAGATATCTTAGAAGAACTTCAGGAAAAGTCTGCATCACTTAGATAAAAGGGGAACACAGTCCAGCAAAGAAGAGATGCAGGAAAGCCACTGAGAGGCTTTAAACCATAGTACAAATTGATTACTGAGTCCCCTTAGTCTGAGTTCAGCAAACTAGTGGCAGGGGATAATAGTTGTAAGGAACTCTAAATTCAGCACAACAGGCAAGTTATCAGTCCTGGAACCTTAACACAATAAGCACAACTAGGTCAGGTCTATCCAGTACAGTGGCTAGACTATCAGCACCTGAAATCCCAGAATGGAAAACAGTGGCCAGACTCCTAGTGCCATCACAAGAAGATTGGGACAGAGTCCCATGTATCCTAGGAGCAGAGTTCAACTTTAAAAAATGAGTAAAGTAACCTCAAAAGAGCTCTGACCATAGAAGGCTACTAGGGTTACAAGAAAGACTAAAATACTAGCATAAAAATAGAAAATGACAAAAAAGACTACATGTGAATCCTCAAAGGAGAATAAGAATTAGTCTCAAGTCAAAAAGTTCTATTGATAGGGCAGCTAGATGGTGCAGTGGATAGAGCCACAGCCCGGGAGTCAGGTGGATCTGAATTCAAGACTGGCCTGAGACACTTAATAATTGCTTAACTGTGTGACTGTTGGCAAGTCACTTAATCCCATTGTCAAAAATAAATAAATATATTTTTTAAAAAGTTCTATTGAAAGAACTCAAGAAGGATTTTAAAAATCAAGCAAGAGAAGAAAACTGGGAGAAGAAATGAGAGTAAAGCAGGAAAATTATGGGAAAAGAATCAACAGCTTGGGAAAGGAAGCACAAAAATTGACTGAAGAAAACATCTTAAAAATAAAACTGACTAGAAAAAATTCATTGAAGAAAACAACTTATTATAAATAGAATCGATCAAATGTGGGAAAAATTCTTTGAAGAAAACTCATTATAAAAATGAAAGAACCAATTAAAACTGGAGTTATAAAAGTTAATTAAAGAAATGAATTCCTTCAAAATTAGAGTTTGGTAAATGGAAGTTAATAATCTTATGAGATATTAAGAATCTGTCAAATGAAATGAAATACATGAAAAAATATATAAAACAACTGGAAAATAGATTTAAGGGAGATAATTTAAGCATTATTGGGTGAGCTGAAAGTTAAGATTAATAAAAAGAGCCTGGACAGCATCTTTTAAGAAATCATTAAGAAAAACTGCCCTGATATCTTAGAACCTAGGGCAAAATAGCCATTGAAACAATCTACCAATCGCCTCCTGAAAGGGATACCAAAATGAAAATACCAAGGAATACTTTAGGCAGATTTCAGAATTGTCAGGTCACATGGAAAATGCTGTAGTTAGGAAAAAACAGTTCGAATATCCTGGAGATATGCAAGGATTATACAGGATTCAGCAACTTCAACATTAAAAAAATAAGATGACCTAGAATATGATATTCAGGAACACAAAATATGTTGGATTACAACCAAGAATCAACTGCCTAGTAAAATCAAGCACAATCTTTCAGGGGGGAAAAAGGACTTTCAATGAAACAGGAAACTTTCAAATTTTCCTGATAAAAAGACCAGAGCTGAATAGAAGAATTCCATCTTCAAGTACTCAAGCAAAGCATAAAAATGTAAATAAGAAAAAAATTATTTAAAAACAAACTGTTTTTATCCAAACATGGGAAAATGATGTTTGTAATTTTTGAGAACTGCATCTCTATTAGGGCAGACAGTGGGGTATGGGGATTTTAATGTGATGATTTAAAAAAATTAAGAGGTGAAAAATAATTGTATTGGGAGAATAAGAAATAGAGAATCAAATTACACGAAGAAGCACAAAGTATAGTAAAGGGAAAGAAGGAAGGGGGGGGAAATATTTGAATCTTACACACATTTGATTTAACTCAAACAGTATACATACATGGTCAGCTAAGTGTTGCAGTGGACAGAGCACTGGCCCTGGATTCAGGAAGATCTGAGTTCAAATCTGACCTCAGACACTTGATGATTGCTTTGCTATGTGGCCTTGGCCAAGTCACTTAACCCCATTGCCTTAAAAATATGATTGGGGATAAAAATATATAACATTTTTCTCAGTGGTACTTGGTACCTATGCAAATATTCACCATCCATTGGGTCATAATAACTTCACAGTCAAATACAGAAAGTCATAAATATTAGATGCATTTTTTTCATATCATGGTTCAATAAAAAATAATAAAGGGCTATGCAAAGAAGGGCATGCAACTAAAAATTATTTGGAAGCTAAATAACCCAATCCTAAGGAATGAATGAATTAAGAAGTTATAGAAATAATAATTTAATCTATGAGAATGACAATAAAGAGATAACATACAAAAATTTATGAGATGCAGTCAAAATTCTTAGGATAAATTTTATATCTCTCTAAATTCCTATATAAATAAATTAAAGAATGAGGAGATCAATAAATTGGGCATCTAAAAAAGCTAAAAATAGTACAAATTAAAGTTCCTCAATAAATACTAAATTAGTTTTTTCTAAAAATCAAAGAAGAGATAAATAAAATTGAAAGAAAACTATTGAATTAGTAAATAAAACCAAGAGCTGGTCTTATGAAAAATATCTACAAAATAGATGAATCTTTATTGAAATTGATTTTACAAAGAAGAAAACCAAATTATAGCATCAAAAATGAAAGAGTAAATTCATTACTAATGAAGAAGAAACTGAATCAATAATTTGGAGTTATTTTTCCCAACCACATGCCAATAAGTATAAGTGAAATGGATATTATAAAAATATAAATTTCTCAGATTAAGAAAAGAAGGAAATAAAATACATAAATAATCCTATTTTAGAAAAGAAATTGAAAAACCACCAATTACATACTTGAAAACAGCTTGGATTCAGGGGCTAAGAAAGATTGAGGAATGTAATATGACACCAGGATTATAAGCCTGAGGATCTTGAAGGGTGATATTGCCCTCTAAAGTAATAAAGAAGGAAAGAGGAAGTCAGACTTTACAGGGGAAAAATCATGAGTTTTGTTTTGGACACAAAATAATTTCAATAAAATAAGTAAAGAACTAATCATACATAGAGACCTAGGCATCATCATATAATGCTATAAGAAGTTCTTTGGGGGGCGGCCAAATGGTGGCATGAAAGAAGCATTTCCAGGAAACAGCTTCCCCAAAAAATCTCCAAAAGCTGTCAAATTATGACTCTAGCTAAAATTGAGAGGGGGGCAGAACCCACAGAAAGACTGAGTGATACATTTTCCCAGTACAAGATAATTTAGAAGTCCCAGGGGAAAAGTGTGTTTCACCAGGACCAGGAGTTGGAAGCCTCCACCACAGCAGAGCTCAGCACAGCCCAGCACAGGCCAGCGATCACCGGAAACATATTGAAGGGGCACTGAGAGAACTCTGCTATACCAGAATGAGTGTGGAGTGAAGAGCAAGGGCGGCAGAACCTGTAACAAGAGTCCGGGGAAAACCAGCCTGCACCTCCAGAGCACAGTCCACAGATGGTAAGGGAGTCAGGGGAGAGTGCAGAAATCTTTCTGTTTTCCCTGGGGCACAACTCTGCTGTCTTTCCCCACTCAGATCCACTTTGCAGTTTGACCTTCCATATTAAGATAGTAGGGATCATCCTCAGAGCTCCAGGGCAGAGGGGATTGCCTGTGGTTATCTATATAGCAAAGCACAGGCAAGAGAGCATAAGACCTTGGAAGAATAAAGGTCCCAGTGGGGTGTCCCCCCCAAAAAAACCTAAAGCCTTGGAAGTGCTATAAATTAATCTTGGGCTGAGGAGATGGGCAAACAAGAGATAAAAGAAGAATCTGGCCATAGAAAATTACTTTGGTCACATGTTATATCAAAACACATACTCACATGATAAAAAAATTGAAGCTTCCTTATCCAAAACCTCCAAGAGAAATAGAAATTGGCCCAGATTATGGATGAGCTCAAAAAAGACTTTGAAAAGCAATTAAGGGAGGTGGAGGAAAAATTGGGAGGAGAAATGAGAGCAATGCACAAAAATCATGAAAACCAAATCAGAAGCTTGGTGAAAGAAATACAAAAAAATACTGAAGAAAATAATATGTTAAAAACCAGTTTAGGCCTAATGAAAAAAGCAAAACAAAAGGTAAATGCAAAGAAGAATACCTTAAAAATCAAAATTGGCCAGCTGGAAAAGGAGATTAAAAATTCTGTGAAGAAAATAACTCCTTCAAATGCAGAATAGAACTAAAGGAACCTGAAGACTACAAGAAATCAGAAAGATATAATACCATATCAAAAGAACCAAAAATTAGAAGAAAATATGAAATATTTCATTGGAAAAACAACTGACCACAGATCCAGAAAAAATAAATTAAAAATTATTGGGCTACCTGAAAGTCATGACCAGGAAAAGATCCTAGAAGCAAAGGATAAAATAGAAATTGATGGAATTCCTCAATCACCTCCTGAAAGACATCCAAAAATAAAAACTTCCAAGAATATTACAGTCAAATTCTAAAACTCCTAAGTCAAAGAAAAAAAATACTAAAAGCTGCCAGAAAGAAACAATTCAACTACTGTGGCTCCATAGTCAGGATTACATGGGATCTGGCAGTATCTACATTAATGGCTCATAGGGATTGGAATATAATATTCCAGAAGAAAAAAGACCTTGGTTTACAACCAAGAATCAGTTATCCAGCCAATTTGAACATACTCTTTCAGGGAAAAGATGGACTTTCAATGAAAGAGGGGACTTTCAAACTTTCTTATTGAAAGAACCAGAGCTAAATAGAAAATTTGATCTCCAAGTACAGGACTCTGGTGAACCATAGAGGGGGTAGATAAGAAGGACTAAGCATGAGGAACTTAATGATATTGAACTGTTTGTATTCCTGCATGGGAAGAACATAATGATTACTCATTCTCATTTATAAGAGCTGTTAGAAGGAGCATATATAAACAGGGCACAGGAAGGAGCAGAATATAATAGTATGATATAGTAAAAATATGGAGTCAATGGGTGATAAAAGGAAGTACTAGGAGGAAGAGAAAGAATAAAAAGGAGCTAAGACATTTTATACAAGAGTCAAGCAAAAACTTTTTCAATGGGGTGGAATACGGGGAGGAAAGGGGGAATGAGTGAGCCTTCATTCTCATCAAAAATAACTCAGAGAGGAAACAGCATACACACTTAATAGAATATAGAAATCTATTTTACCTTAGATAAAAATGAGAAGGAAGGGATGGGATAAGGAGGAATGGGGGGGGAGGGAAGGGATGAATAGGTGATAGAAGAGAGGGAAGATTTGGGGAGAGAGTACTTAGATACAACACACTTTTGGAAAGAGACATGATGAAAGTAGAGAGAGAATAGAATAACTGAGAGTTGAGAATAGAGTGAAGGGAAAAACAGCTAGTAATAGCAACTGTGGGAAAAAATATTGAAGCAACTTCGCAGGTGGTCTTATGATATAAAAGGCAACTCACCCCACAGAGCCATTGGAATGTGGACATAGACTGAAATACATTCATTTTTTCTCTCTCTCTCTCTCACTATTCTTGAGGTTTCTCATCTTCTTGGGGGGATTATATTTACTCTTATAACAAAATTATTTTAATAATATAAAATATATAAAGAAAAGAATTTGAAAAAGAAGTTCCTTGTATACTGTTAGTGATACAGACAGATTACCTCATCATTGTTAAAAAATATTATATGAGATGCTGCTTGAAAATTACCAGTCAGATGAATTGGCTATATCAATTAAGAGAGATGAAAATAAACATGGACATTTAATTTTATTTCTCTAATTAAGAAGTAAATTTCATTTTATCTATCATATACTTCCCAACTATGGAAATGATTAAAATGCATTGTTTCTAGACTAGTCATGCCTCTGTGCTTTATTTTCCTTATCTACAAAATTGGGAAAATAATATTTGTGCTTTATAAACTGTCTTAGCTGGTTGTTGTGAGAAAAATACATTATAAGCTTAAATACTTAGTATTGTGAGGTATTTTTATTACTACTAACATTTTAATCATTTTTATGGCAGCATCAACTAATTGAATGGTTCATCTCAATTACATTCATCAAGCATTTATGTAGCCTATGCTATTTGAAGGCATAGTACTAGGTTCTGAAGGCAATCATTAAAACAAAACCAGATCAATTTCTCAAGGAGTTTACATTCTACTGATTGAAAGTCTTGAGAAAAAAAAGAGAAAGATATTATAAATCAACTTGTTAATATTTGTTATTGGATATTTACAAGAATAACAGGGATGGTTTTTGTGATAACAGTTTGTATACAAGACCATGAATAACTGAAATTTACGGAGGAGAAAAGATTTGGTGAAAGTTCATACTTAATATGCACCAGAAGCAAAATCATAAAACCCAACTCTTTGGAATATAAAGTTCAATATTCTGTATTCCAAATACTATGATTTTATATATATACATATATATATATATGTATATATATACATACATATATATTTACATATCTGATTTGTTTTTACAATCTTTAAAGCATTATGCAAATGTAACTTATTATATAGTATCATTATTATATTTAGTCTCCTATGGATATGGTAGTTATCATTCAATCAACAGTGACTATACCATTGGCTTGTCAGAGATAAGATATAATTATTGAAAAACAAAAAGAAAAATAATTAGAAGACATGGGATCTAATTAAAATGAATTTGTAATTATTTAAAATTTGACAATAAAGTAGAAATTTGAGAGATGACTAATATATAATATAATTTTGTGAACATTTCAAGTATTATAAAATTTTCACTTAATAACTAAAAAACCCTCATTTGCTAATCTCATGATAAAAGATGATGAATGATTTTAAGCAAGAATATCTAATATTGCAAAGAGTAATAGAACACAAAATCAGATTAAAGAAAATTTGGTAAGAAATGTACCAATTAAAGTCATATCCAAAACTAGGACCTAAACGTCTTAGACCTGGATGCACTTAAGAATTAAATTCATGAGAACAAAGGTATGCAATTCTATTTAATTGTATTTATTGGACAATTTTTACAAGAGTTTGATTTCCAAATGTTTTTCTCCCTCTCTTCCTTCCATGCCATCTCCCTGATTGTAATAAATTAACTCTTATTGTCTTGCATCCAGGACTATCTCCAGTCTTCCTGATTCATATCTGACTATTGGACCAAGATGGCTTCAGAGGAGAAATTGAAACTGATGACTTAGCACAGAATCCCATCATGTCTTGGCATCACCTCCCTGTTTCATTGATGTGCTTTGAGAATGAAGAATAAACATCACCAATTGTATACAAAAGAAATAATTTCTTGAAGCAACACAATTATAGGGGCATCCATTGATTAATATAAACTGAAATATATCAAAATTATGGGGGAGAAAAACTAAATTTTTATTAATACCCAAAAGGTGAATGTATAAAGCAGTAAGTATAACCTATCCTCTGCATTTATATAAAATTGCTTTCTGTGTTTGTTGAATCCAGGTCTGGGTTTCATTGTTTTCCAGTAAAACCCCATTGATTATCCTTTCCCAAGGATGTAAATCCTAACTTCCACAGAAACTCCAAACAATGCACAGTCTCACCTTGGCACAGCTCCAAACAAAGCACATCCTCCATGGAGACCCCAACAGCTCACATTCTCTATAGAAACCATATCACTCTACCTCCTATGTCCCAAACCCTATAAAAAGACTTGCTCTCCCCATTACCCATTGCTAGAGTCTTCTTGGATCCAATCTGTGGTACTTTTTTTTCAATAAAGTTTTATATTCAGTTTCATTTATAGTGTCATTTTCCTTTATACCAAGGGTTTACCTTTAGACCTTTCATTTGTTGCTGAAACCTGGGCTAATCAAAACTGACTTCCAACCCTAATTCCCCTTTAGTAAAATTAAAACACAAAGGTTGGAATATTGGATCCAGGCCAGAGTAAAATTGTTTCCAAGTAGAGCCCCATGAATTAGCCTTTCCCATGGACACAGAACCTAGAAACTCCAAACAACGCACAATCTCACCTTGGTGAACTCCCAAAGAAAACACATCCTCCACGGATACTCCAATGGTTCCCAGTCCCTATGGAAACCTATCTTATATCCTATACTCTACAAAACACTTGTTCTTCCCACTACCTACTGCTGGATTCTGCTTGGATCCAGCCTTCTGGACCTTTCTTCAATAAACAGCTTTGCTTTCACTTCCATTTTAGTGTCATCTTTCTCCTTTTTTTGAGCTTTCAGTCATCTATGCACAGATTGAGGGAATCCTTGATGAATGTAACAAACACACTTTCTAGTTTATCTTAAACAAATGGGTCTCATCTTTTCCATTTCACAACATACCTAAAGAATATATAAAATGCCATTTTGATTATTGTATTTAATAATTTGACTCATTTTTAGAATATACATCCTTGCAGGCATTCTTTAAACAAGATATCTCCCTTCTGGTGGCAAAAAATTGGAAATTGATGGAATGCCTATCATTTGGGGAATGACTGAATGAGTTGTGATATATAAATCTGACAGACTACTATCATGCTATAAGCAAGGATGAGCATGTGAAGAATCACATGAATTGATGTTCAGTGAAGAGAACAGAACCAGGAGAACATTATACATAGAAGCATTCATTTTGTGAGATAAAAAAACTATGATTGCCTTAGCTCTTTTCAGCAATACAATGATCCAAGACTATTCCAAATGACTTATGATGGAAAATGCTATCCATATCCAGAGAAAGAACCATGGAGTATGAATCAAGGCATCATTTTCACTTTTATGTGCCTTTTCACTTTTGTTTCTTCTTTACCTACATAACTATTGTGGTAATGTATTTACTTGATTGCACATGTATAACATATATCAGATTCTTTGCCATCTTGCGGAGAGGACATAGAAGGAAGAGAGAGAGAAAAAATTGTAACTCAAACTCTTGTAAAAAATGAATGTTGAAAATCATCTTTACTTGTATTTGGACAAAGTAAAATACTATTAAAAACAAGGTATGTCTCATTCATAAATCAGATTTACCTCCATTATGAAGGATATTTAGTGTAAAGTTCAAATTGAAGAGGGGTTTCCTATAGACATTAAGATTCTCCAGATGCTCCCTTTTGTGAATGTTATTGTGCTTACAGCATTATCCCAGAGTATTGCAGAGCCTCTTAGAAGAGATCTGTAATTGCTTAAAGAGTTTGACCTGACCATTCACTCAAGAAAAAGCAAGTGAATGAAGAATGTTGATTGCCCAGGTTTCAATATTCATTTGAACAGAAACCCTGTAATGTTTATTCAAGAGTAAGTATATTTTAGACAGACAATACAGTTGAACAATTAATAAGGTCCAGAATTGAACTAGGGAAGGAGAGCAGTTTTGATTGTTTTTAAGAAATTTCAAAACTTCCTAGAAAAACTCAAGCTTTCATAAAATCAAAAATTTATATTTGAAATGTTGATATTCTACTAGAGTTCTAAATGGCAATGAAATATAAAATACCACAAACTGCCAAATTTAAATTGACTATTACAAAAATTCAATAAAAAGGTGCATACCTGTGAAAATATTACATCATAGAATCAATAAAGAACTCAGAAAAATAGGAGGAATAAAAAATGAATGATAACCATATGTTAGAAAAAGATAAATTAATCATGTGGCAAGGGCTGACTATGAGCTAGACTAAAATATTCAACAACTAGTTTTGTGATTTGGGGAATAAAAAGAAAGTCCTGTAGTATATTGAGTATATGGTCTGTGCCAAATTCTAGGAGGTGAAGGGCAAGAATCTTGCAAAATGGAAAAGTATGAATGCTTATCCATTGAATATCTGGTGAGAACTTTAAAATTGATGTAATCACAACTTCCTTTGACAGTTTAGCATGTACATTCCATTATGCCATGATGCTTCTCTATTCAGTTTAACTGTATTTCTCACTTATCATTTGAGTAACATGGTATCATGTGATATTGAAGTTTACAGGCAGAATACATATTTTTCTACTGAGATTAGTAGGAGGTAATTCAAAACTCTATCAATACAGTCCAGTACTATAAGACTCAAGCTAGCTTTGTATTCTGTAGAGAATTTATTGATCTATTCATTCACTTAATGTCTTAAAGTATCACATAATTTTTGGTAACAGGGTAAAAAATCTCAGCACTACTACAATATTCAATCCTTCATCACTATACCATTTGGACAGGACATCCTGCCAAGGAAATGAATGTGTCAGCATTTATAATTATAAAAAATAAAAATTGAATTCTGAGTAATATGACCCAAACCTATAATTTCAATGATGTAATAAATTCCCTCTATTAGGGAAATCTGTTCCCTCCAGTTTAGAATCACAGTTCTGTCCAGTGTTAGACAGACAGTTTGTGATAGAAGAAGAGTCCAAGTCCACATCTTGCTGACTCCTAATTTGGCTCTCTACCCATTGTTTCTCTTTACAAATTATACTGTCTTCTTAATGTAATAGCAAATCTATAAAGGTAGAAGGAGTTTTTTCATTGTGACTTCCATACATCAATGAGATTGGAGATCTAGACAAAAACAAACAAAATTGGAATCAAGGTGAGAATACCATATGATATGGTAGAGTTGGTAAGTGCAATCTCAACAGAATTCTTTGATCAGGGAAAAAAGTCAGTAAACATATAATTAAATTTTGCAAAATTCATGTTTTGACTAAATTTACTAAATACTTATAGATATAGGAACAAAAATAACCTCAATAAAGAAGGAAATTTAATGTCCATCTAACCATCTAGAACAATACATGCCTTAATAAGGAGCCCATCTATAAACAACATTCTTAAAAACTGACCATCCAGTCTTTATTTAAAGACTTCCTAAGAGTGAGTCTACTTCCCAAGGTAATTCATTTTTCTTTGGGATAGTTCTAGATGTTAGGAAATTTTTTATAGATGTTTTTTCCTTGCAAGAAATATCAATTTGCTTTTATACTGTCTATATATTGCTTTCCAATTTTACTTTCTGTTGATAAGTATAATAAATTTTATCCTTGTCATGTGACAGATTGCATACAGATATTATATTCCTACTTCAAAAACATTTCTTTTTCAAGGCCATATGTCTCCACTTTCTTCAATAAATCCTCATATGACATTTTATTGATGTATCTCACTATTCTAATCACTTCCTTAATTTTTATCAATTCTTTGTAGCTTACCTTTGTATTTACTAAAATGAGACTTCCCTTTCTGAAAAAAAAATGAGGAGGGATTGGACTATATTCTTTCTGGAATCCATTCTGTTTCTAGATCTTTAAACATATAAAACATGGTGCATTTATGTTCTTGGCTGATATTTTACCTTATTGATGATTGTTTAGCTTGAAATTCGTTAAGATCATCAGTTCTTTCTGAGGGATTGATTTCAATTAAACTTCTGAAAATGATTTTTTAAAAAATCTTAAGACCTCATATTAAATAGCTCTTAATTTTCCCCCATTATATTTATCTCACTAACATATTTATGTTCCCTGGATGTTATATGCTATCTATCCCTCTTAGCTTTGAGACTTCTGTTAATATGCTTCAGCATACTACCTATAAATTTCTGCATAAGTTTTATGTCTTTAAATGACATAGATGACATTCTCATCAAATTTGCAAATGACACAAAGCTAAGAGGGATAGGTAAACGTGGATGACAGCCAGGATACAAAAAAATTTCAATAAACCAGACCAGGAAGTTAAATGCAATAAAGTAACATTTAATAGGTAAAAATTCACAGTTTGAAAGTTTGTAATGAGGCAGAGGAATTAAAACTTTTTCTGCATGGTTCTTCTGAAAAAAATTGTAACAATGGGTGACAACTGAAAGAAGTCATTTAAATTTAATTAAAAACAGCAATTTTTGAAAAATTAAAGCTACTCAACAGTGGAATGTGCCTCTGTCTGAGGGAAAAAGCTTTTCCTCCTTGGGAATATGTCATGAACCATTCTTAATGATGCAGAGAGGATTTTTAGAGCAAGAACTCAGTAGCCTCTATAATTCCTTTTGACTTAGATTCTATGATTTATTCTTTTTTTTTAGGTTTTTGCAAGGCAATGGGGTTAAGTGGCTTGCCCAAGGCCACACAGCTAGGTAATTATTAAGTGTCTGAGACCGGATTTGAACCCAGGTACTCTTGACTCCAGGGCCAGTGCTTTATCCACTGGACCACCTAGACACCCCTTATGATTTATTCTTTCACTCAAGTTTGTGCTTCACTTTTGAGTGTTTCTGATATTCTATTTCTTCGTGAATTCTTGTAAAAATTAATATTAATTATGTAGGTAACAATAATATTAACTTAATTCATTAATATACTAAGATGATAAAGGCATGACCTTTATAATCAATAACTTTTCAGTTCCATTGAAATGATAAAATATTCTTATATTTGTATTTAGCAAATAAATCTATATACATGTTGATAAGTATTTACATCTACACCTATATCTATATATTTTGCGCATTTAGTTGAGTGAAACAAGTAAAGTCTATAGGAATTCAGCAGAAAAATAGATGATGCTGACTTTGCATTGCTAGAGAAGATTTCGTGGAAGGTGCAAAACTAGATACCGACTCTTAGTGTTGTAAGTTTGGTCAGACAATAAGGAAGATATTCTGGGCTACAGTGTAGAGGGGAAAGGTTTATCTGTTGAGCATTTTTCTAATTATAAAGTTTGGCGGCAGTAAATGGAAAGAAGGCATAAACTGAAAAAGTTTGTGATACATGTTTGTGGGGAGAGTGAGTTGTGTGTGTTAATGTGTGTTAATGTATGCATGCATACATATGTTCATACATGTATATAATATGTTATGTGTCTGTGTATGTATGTTTATGTATGTGCATATATGAATACAGACACATGTATGTAAACTGCCCCACCCTCTATACATATACATGCATACACAGACATTTATACAAATAGTCATTCACATATACAATGTATACATGCATACATGCATGCATTCATATACCTTACCCACACACATCCACAAATATGCAGGCATACATATCAAGTTATAAAAGGACTTCATTCCAGACTCAAAAGGTAGATCTTTACCTTATGTCAAAGAGAATTATGATGGTAGTGAAGTTTTAGGAAAATTAATCTGCCAAAAGTGTGCAAGATGGCTTGTAAAAAGAATAATCATGGATCAAGAGAATCAAAAAAGAAAATTTGTCAGTAAGCCTATATGGAATTACAAAAGCCTAGATTAATACAATAGTGGTACTATATAAGGGAGAAAGGATCATCAAAATGGCTTTAGCTTTCTGAGTTTCTTCACCTTGAAGAACGCTGTAATTGACAAAAAGATTATCAGGAGTGGAATTCATTTTGAGAGGAACATCAATGTGGATATGCCCTAAAGGCAGTTGGAGATAGAAAAATTGAAGTTCAAAAATGAGAAATCAGGAGTGAAATTTAGTAGTCAGTAGAAGCCATAGTCAAGGACATAAAAATGATAAATTATCAGAGGAATATTGTAGAAAGAAATGAGTTGAGGAAGGTGTATAACAGGAAGTGAACTGGTGGGAACAGAGGGTTGGGGTGGTGGTGAAAGGAGTAAGTTGAGTATGGAAAATGACAGAGGTTAGAAGAGTAGGAAGAGAATCAGGATGATAACATGAAGTCCAAGAAATGAGAGAGAAATTCAAGAATTAAGAAATAAATAGCATTTAATGTTGAAAGTGTTACTGGGAGATATTAACATATAAATATGTTATATTAATCTATGCATGCATGAAAATAAATATGCACATATCATTGTTTCCTGGCAAAATGGACTCTAATGATTCAGTAAAGGAGATTTTCAGTGGAGTCACAGAATAATGGTCAGACTTTCAAGAGAGTACTGGTTAGAGATATTTAGCAGTCAAGGAGAAAGGAGAAATAGGTCAGAAGCCAGAGAAGGCAGTGAGGTCAAACAAAGGGTTTGTTTCAAAATCAGAGAGACCTGCTTATATTTGAAGTCAGAGGAGAAGGAGCCAGTGCAGATTGCAAGGATGATGTGGCAGGCCAACAATCTGCCTTCAGTTTGTTCATAGTAAAATGAGACTGAAATATGTGAAATCAAATCCAAGAAGAATAAAGTTATCCTGTTCTGTATATTTACAAATCAATATATTTAGAATGTGGTTGGAATTCAAGTATTAGGGAAGGACAACTGCACAACTTCTGTTTTGATCTGAAGCAACATACCTGTTTAAATGCCAGAGTGTTTTTCCAACACTGTCTGCTCCAAACACTCAGCGCTAATAGACTCTCCATTTTAACCATCTTCCTCCTTACACTGAGAGCTCTTTGTATTTTATTTCCATGTAACTCAAGAGGCCTTTCAAAGCCATTTCTGGCAATGTGGTATGGAGGATTACTGGGGTGTATTATACTCTTTCTAAGTCTGTACAACTTATCTGTTTAGAGATTTGTTTATGTTTTTATTACATTTATTATGGATGTGCCTCTTGAAATGATCTCTGTAATATAATACATAAGGGAGTTACTTAACAGCTTTTAAAATTCTTTATCAAAGGAAAAAAAATAATAATCCTTCTCATTTCCAAAGAGGTGGAATTACTTTTAACTTAAAAGATAATGTTTCTTTCCATTTTCATTTACTTTATCCATTAGATATTCTGTCTCATCTGTTTTGTCACTTTGTCACATTATCATCATTAGGCAGACCTCAAAAAAGGAAACTATGGATTTAAAAAGTACTAAGCCCAACATGAAGATAAAAGCAAATTTACTTGAATTCAGCTCATATAAAAGGCAGATAAAAATTCCCTAAGCATAATGCGAAGAAACATTAGTTAAAAAGTGAAGAGGCCTTGAGATCACTCTTTTAAAGTTCCTGGAGCCTCATGAGAATATGTAGCAAAAAGTCAGGAAGATATAATTTCAAGGAACATAAATAATGTGTTTTGATTTAAACAATACTAATATAGTATATTGTAACAATTGTATTATTTTATTTATAGAAAATTACTATAAAATAAAAATATTTAAGTAATACAATTTTCTATAATGACAGATATATGATTACAAACTTTCAAACAAAACAATCAGACAGTTAACAAGTATTTAACTGCTTACTATGTGTCAGACCCTGACTAGGGATATAAGAAATGCAAAAAACAAGCAAAGAAAGAAAGAAATTAAATAAAAACCTGGATCCTTGCCTTCAAGGTATTCATATTCAAATAGAAAAGACATCATACAAACAACATGAATATAAAATGAAGGAGATGGCAGCATTTCTGCTACTGCCTTCTCTCTGAAATGGTGTTGGTTCTTGTAGGAGGAAGATAAGAGACAGAGTTGAGGATGGAGAACAAAGACAATGCTATTACAAAAGTCCAGGCTTAATGTAAGGAAGACCTGCACCATGGTGGTGGTGGAGTGATACTTTTGTCAATAACTTTTAGAAATGCATTTTCATAACCCTTGGTACCATCTCAGAGTCTGTTAACCACTTGTGCATGTGTTTTCCTTGACCATTGGCTATGTGAGGCTGTGGTAAAGATGGACATCTCTAAATAATTTGTTAACTGCACTTTCATAGCTATTATAAAATATTATTCTGTTCTTCATAGCAAGTTTCACAATAAATTTCAAAGGTTTTTACATTTACAGAGAAATTATTGCAAGTGGTAGAAATGAATATTCCAATATCATAACAAAAGCAGTAGATCAAAAATACACATATATGTGTATTTACGTGTGCACACATAAATATAGGTACACATAATATACACATACATGTATACATGTATTCACACAATGTATAAATAATCCAATTATATGAATGGAAGTCATAAAAATTTTCAAATTTTACTATAGATTTTTAAAATAAGACATTTAGAAGTGTGTAAGACAATTAAAAGTTAAGAATTATATTGAAATCTATCCCTATTTTGCAACTAGATGATAGCTCTCTGTACCTGTTTTCATAATCCATCTTAGGTGAGATGGTTTCAGATTATATTTATTGAAAGAATTTATTTTCATGATCTACTTTGCCAACCCTAACATGTAACACAGTTGATTCATTTAAGAATAAGAAACCCCCTGCTGAGACCTCAGTCTATCCAGAGGACATAGACTTGCTTTTAATTTATTGAAACAGTGGCTTTCTTAAAAAAAAAAAAAAAACTCTGTAGTTCTATGATCACCCTTTGTACATTCAAATTTGCATAACATGGTACATTCTGCCTTGAATAAGACTTTACCTTTAAGATAGTTCTCTGAACCATGTTGAACTAGAACTGCTATCATTACTTCCTCCCAGAGGATGACTAGATTCTATAAATCCCCTGCTTCAGCTATCAGATCTCAGTTACTCTCTGTTTTACAATAGCTAAATGATATCTTTATTTCTTCACATTAAAGTATTACTATTAATATTCTTAATTTTTTGGAAGACTTTAGGAAGGAGGTCCAGAACTGTGATTTCATCAGTGTTAGGAATACTTAGTATGAAAATTTCTTCCACCAGTAGAGATCAGCAAATCCTTACTTAATGTCTTAGAAAAGATGTTGAATTGGCTTATCCAGGGTTTTATAGTCAGTGGTAGTGAAATAATTTGAATACAGGTCTTCCTGATACCAAGCTAAGGCTTCTATAGATTATGTCATTGTCCCTAATAATATCAATAGGAATAATATTGGTCTTCAATAGTTCTTCACAGTTTCAAATAGTTTAGTTCTTAAGGTTTGCAAAGAACTTTATCAATGTTATCTCATTTTATCCTCACAACACTGTGTAAGTACTATTACTATAACCATTTTATAAGATATCAAGTGTATAAGGGACTTGCTCAAGGTCACATCCTAGTAAATGTTTAAGGAGGGATTTGATCTCAGACATTCCTGACTCCAGCAATATATCCATTCTGTTGCTAACTATCTGGCTAGAAATGAATACATATATTCCATATGTGATATTTAGTATTTGGGAGGGAAAAAGATAAACTAGTAACATGTGGTATGTTATGAAAGTCATTAAGATATTATGTAGATTTTATCTCCAGCTATTTCTAGGGTATCATCCAGTCTCTACCAATTTATTTCTGTAGGAATATTTGTTGGTTGTTGTTTTAAACATAATTGTAGAAAATGGCAGAATGTGGGCTAGATATATGAATTTGAGTGTTATCTATAAAGAGATGTTTTTTGAACACATGAGATCCCCATATTATTGAGACAGAAGAGATTAAGAGCAAGGACAAGACTCTTAAGTTAATGGGTAGAATACTAATGACATGCAAAGGGACACTAAAAATCAACAATCAAATGTTTAGGAGATGAAGCAGGAGAAATTTGTCAAGGGAAGAGGGTGTCTTACAAGACACAGAGAAAGCAAGGTTAAAAGATTTTTAAAAAAGGATTTTAATAGTCAAGGTAAGATTGGTAACTTGGGAGAGAGAGAGAGAGAGAGAGAGAGAGAGAGAGAGAGAGAGAGAGAGAGAAAGAGAGCCAAGATTACTTTTAGTCCAGTGTGGAATTAAAAATCATGATTACTTTTAGTCCAGTCCTGGAGTCAGGAGTACCTGAGTTCATATCTGGTCTCAGACACTTAATAATTAACTAGCTGTGTGGCCTTGGGCAAGCCACTTAACTCCACTGCCTTGCAAACAAACCAAAAAAAAAAAAAACAACGAAAAAAGTCATCTTACAAAGGATTGAAAAGTGATGGTATCATGAGGTAACAGAGATGAATCTTTCTGGGAATTAGAGAATAAATAAAAATAGGGGATAATTTGAAGTATTAAGAAGTACATTAAAGGTTTGTTTTATTTTTAAAGGATATAATATATCTAACCCTGTTTGAAAATCATATAAAAAGAATCAAATTAGGAAAGATTAAAGGTGAAAAACAAAGAGGGAGTGAGAGAAAAGTCGTCGAAGAGAAAGGTGGATAGCTTTCAGGGTATGAGTAGAGGAACTGGTCTTGGAAAATAGAAAGAAAACTTTTCACTTTCATGCAGGCTTAAAAGAAAAGTATATGGGTGGAGATTTAGAGGGGTTTGGAGGTATGGAGAGGGAGAGGAGTGAATTCAGAAGGTGGTGTAGTGACTAGAATGCTGGGATTGTAACCTGAATTCAAATTGAACATCAGACAAAGTTGTGTGATCTTAGGAAAATATTTATCCTCTTTCTCCCTTGGTTTCCTTATTCATAAAATGGAGACAATAGTTCTATCTACCTCCCAGTATTGTGAAGAGAATGCAAGGTAATATTTGTAAAACACTTAAAAAATATGAAAATGCTATATAAATAATATGTACTTCTCTCCTCCTCCTTCTTCTCATACTACTAGTACTATTACTACTATTACTACTACCAATCACTACTACAACTCTTAGTAGTAGTAATAGTATGAGGAGAGGAACAGAAGCAATAGCAGCAAAAGGAGTAGTAGGAATAGTAGGAATAGTATAGTAAGTGTGGTAGCAGTAGTAGTAGTAGTAGTAGTAGTAGTAGTAGTAGTAGTAGTAGTAGCGCCAGTAGTACCAGTAGTAGCAGTAGCAGTAATAGTAGTAGTAAAAGAGAATGCAAGATCATCTGCTGAGAATGACAGTGAATAGAATAAGGTAGAGTAAAAATTAGAAACTTTTTGGGAGGGGGGAATTTTTGGCATAGGCACTGATAGGAGTAAGATAGAAGTTAATCAAGGAATATACCAGGAAGTGTTCAACAGTGAAATCCCAGTAGAGATCAGACTATATTAATTAGTAGTGGGCACAATTAATATGTTATTTAAAAAATCATGAGAATGTCTATATGGAATTTTCTTTTTTCATTTTATATTCTTATTTTATTTTATATTTTTCCCATTACACACACAAGCAAGTTTCAGCACTGAGTTCCAAATTCTCTCCTTTCTTCCAGTGAGACTCTCCCTCATTGAGAAAGCAAAGTATTGGTTATTGGTTAAAATGTATAGTCATGAAAAAATTATAATAGTCATGTTGTAAAAGTAACCATAACACCCCCCCCAAAAAAATAGAACTCAAGAAAGATAAAGTGAAAAAAAATATGCTCCAATCTGTTTTCAAATGCCATCATTTCTGCGTGTGGAATGGATAGTATTCTATATCATCTTTGGAGCTCTCCTGGTCACAGCATTGCTGAGTAAAGGTATGTCATTTACAATGCATTAAATATTGTTATTACATTTGTATATACTACATTTTCTTTACATCTGCTTATGGAAGTTGTTTTTTTTTCTGAGAGCATCCTGTTCATCATTTCCCATAACAGAACAGAATTTCACTCAATCATAAACTTCAATTTGTTCAATCATTCCCCAACACATTCCCTCAAACTCCAGTTCCCCACCACCAGAAAAGAGTTGCTATAAATATTCCTATATTTGTAATTTCTTTTCTGCCCATACTCCATCTCTTCTAGAATGTAGACCTAGCAGTGGCAATACAATGCCAAAAGCTAGGCATGATTTTGGAGCTCTTTGGGCATAATTCTAAATTGTTCTACCGGGATTGTTGAATCATTTTGCAACTCCTTCAACAGTGCATCAGTGTCTCAATTTCCTTACATCCCTTCCAATGTTTATTATTTTCTCCTACTCTCCAATTAGTCAATTCAATCTCTCCTATCAACAATGAGTTAGGACATTTTTTAATGATTTAAACAGATTCCATTGATTACTTCATCTGAAAACTGTTCATACCTCATGATCATTCATCAATTGGAGAATAGATTTATTTTTTTATAAATTAGACTCAATTTTCTATGCTTGAGAAATGAGGTCTTTATCAGAGTAACTTGTTTCAGTTACTTTTCCCCACAGTTACTATTGTCATTATATTTACCTTGTCCTACCTCATTTATTTTATTATCTGCCTGCTCCTTCTAACAGTCTTCCCTCTCTTCTATCACTTGCCTGGAACTTACCCCTTTCCAAACATCCCTTTCCTCTTCTATTGTCTTTAGGGTAAGAAGGATTTCTATATCCAATAGAATATATTATTCCTTCTCTGAGTCAATTTCACTGAGTATAAGGCTCAATCACTCCCCCTCACTCTTCCACTTCACTGCAAAAGCTTTTTATTCCCTTTATTATGTGAAATATCTTAAATTGTTCTACAGCTCCCTTTCCCTTTCTTCCAGTATTTTTCTCTCTTGTCCATTTACTCTATCTTTTTAATAAAATGTGCCTTCAAATTCAGTTACCACCTATGCCATGTTAATATATGCTTCTAACTGCCCTAATGAGAAAGTTCATGTAAGTTATTGCTATCATCTTTCCATGAAGGAATATAAGCAGTTCAACATCATTAAGTTCCTTACTGTTTACCATTCTTGTTTCCTTTTTTATGCTTTACTTGAGACTTATATTTGAAGATCAAATTTTCTGTTCTACTCTGGTAGTTTCATCAGGAATGAAAGTTCCCTATTTCATTGAGTGACCTTCTTTTTCCCCTGAAAGAAAATGTTCAGTTTTTCTGGGTAGTTGATTCTTTTTTATTGTTTTTTGAATTTCATAATATTTCCTCCCAATCTCACTTCTCTCCCCCCTACCCCCCACAGAAGGTGGTATGATAGTCTTTTCATTGTTTCCATGCTATACAATGATCAATATAGAATGTGTTGACAGAGAAATCATATACTTAAGGAAAAATAAAATATAAGAGATAGCAAAATTACAAACTAATGAAATGAGCATGAAGACTGATCATCACCCCCATGTTGCTATTATAGTGTACACTATTCTTTGGTTCTGCTCATCTTGCTCAGCATCAGTTCATGCAAATCCTTCCATGCTTCTCTGAATTCCCATCCATCCTGGTTTCTAATAGAACAATAATGTTCCATATTATGTATGTACCAAAATTTGTTCAGCTATTCCCCAATTGATGGATTTTAACTCCAATTGTCAGCACAAACAGGGCTGCTATGAATATTTTTGTCCAAGTGATGTTCTTACACTTTTTTCATTGTCTTTTCAGGGTATAGGCCCAAAAGTGGTATTGCTGAATCGAAGGGTATGCACATTTTTGTTGTCCTTTGGGCACAATTCCAAATTGCTCTCCAGAAAGGTTGGATGAGTTCACAGCTCCAATAACAATGTATTAGTGTCACAGATTTCCTATATCCCTTCCAATATTGATTCCCATCTTTTATAGTCATTTTGGCCAGTCTGAGAGGTGTGAGGTGGTACCTCAGAGATGTTTTATTTAGCATTTCTCTAATAAGTAGTGATTTAGAGCAATTTTTCATATAACTATGGATCACTTTGATTTCCTCATCTGTAAATTGCCTTTGCATATCATTTGAACATTTATCAATTGGGGAAAGGCTTATTTTTTTTAATTGACTCAATTCTCTGTATGTTTTAAAAATGAGTTCTTTCTCAGAAGTACTAGAAGTACTAGATATAAAAATTGTTTCCCAATTTACTACATTTATTTTGATCTTGGTTACAATGTTTTTTCTGTGCAAAAGCTTTTTAATTTAATATAATCAAAATTATCTAGTTTGTTTTTAATGGTGTTCTCCAGCTCTTCCTTGGTCATAAACTCCTTCCCTTTCCATAGATCTGACAGGTAACATATTCCTTGATCTCCTAGTTTGCTTATAACATTTTTATGTCTAAATCCTGTATCCAGTTTGATCTTCTCTTGGCATAGTGTGTGAGGTGTTGCTCTAATCCATGTTTCTACCATACTAACTTCCAATTTTCCCAACAGTTTTTTTTTTATCAAAGAGAGAGTTTTTATTTCAATAGATGGACTCTTTGGGTTTATCAAATAACAGATTACTCTAATCATTTCCTGTTATTGCACCTAGTCTATTCCACTGATCCACCACTCTATTTCTTAGCCAGTACCAGACAGTTTTAATGACTGTTGCTTTATAATATAATTTTAGATCTGGTAAGGCTAAGCCACCTTCTTTTGTACTTTTTTCATTAAATCCCTGGATATTCTTGACTTTTTGTTTCTCCATATGAATTAGTTACAATTTTTTCTAACTCATTAAAATAATTTTTTTTGGAATTTTGATTGGTAGGGTACTAAATAAGTAGTTTCATTTAGGTACAATTGTCATTTTTATTGTATTAGCTTGGCCTATCCATGAGTAGTTGATATTTACCCAGTTAATTAAATTTTACTTTATTTCTATGAGAAGTGTTTTGTAATTTCTTTCAAAAAATTTCTGAGTCTTCCTTGGCAGGTAGACTTCCAAGTATTTTATATTGTATGAAATTATTTTGAATGGGATTTCTCTTTCTAGCTCTTTCAGCTGCATCTTGCTAGTCATATATAGAAATGCTGAGGATTAATGAGGGTTTATTTTATATCCTGTGAATTTACTAAAGTTGCTAATTATTTCTAGTAATATTTTTGATGATTTGGGGGGATTCTCTAGGTATACCAGCCAGTCATGTACAAAGAGGAAGAGTTTTGCCTTGTCCTTCCCAATTCTAATTCTTTCAATTTATTTTTCTTCTTATTGCTGAAACTAACATTTCTAATACAATATTGAATAGTAGTGGTGATAATGGGCACACTTATTTCACCCCTTATCTTATTGGGAATGCCTCTAATCTATCCCCATTGCTTATAGTTCATGTTGATGGTTTCAAATAGATGCTGGTTATTATTCTGAGGAGCAATCCATTTATTTCCATGCTCTCTAGTGTTTTTTGTAGGAATGGGTGCTATATATTGTCAAAAGTTTTTTCAGTATCTATTGATATAATCATATGATTTCTGATAGGTTTGTTATTGATATAATTAATTATACTAACAATATTCCTAATAAAAACTAACTGCATTCCTGGGACAAATCCTCATTGGTCATAATGTATTATCCTAGTATAAAGTTGTAGCTATTTTGCTAGGATTTTATTTAAGATTTTTTGCATCTATATTAATCAGTGAGATAGGCCCATAATTCTTCCTGGTTTAGATATCAGCACCATATTTGTTGTCATAGAAAGAGTTAAGAAGTGTTTTGTCTTCACCTATTTTCCAAAGGGTTTATATAGAATTAGAACCAGTTGTTCCTTAAATGTTTGATATAATTAACTTGTGAATCCACCTGTCCCTGGAGATTTTTTTTATTAGAGAGTATAATAATGGCTTGTTGAATTTCTTTTTCTGAGATAGGGTTATTTAGGTATTTACTTCATTTAACCTGGATAGCTTATTTTTTGTAAATATTCCTCCATTTCATTTATATTTTTTAAAATTTATTGGAATACAGTTGGGCAAAATAATTCAGAATTATTGCTTTAATTTCCTCATCATTGGTGGTGTGTTCACCTTTTTTCATTTATGATCTTAGCAATTTGGTTTTTTTCTTTCTTTTTTTAATCAAATTAACCAGAGGTTTATCAATTCTTTCTATAATTTGTTGTTTGATCCACTCATTCTTTAAAATAACATTATTTAGTTTCCAATTTGTTTGGGGTCTATATCTCCCTGGTTGCATGTGATTTTTTCTTGCATTATGATCTGAGAAAGATATATTCCCTATTTCTTCCTTTTTGCAGTTGATTATCAGCTTTTATGACCAAGTAAATGGTTAATATTTGTGGAAGTGCTATGTACCACAGAAAAAAAATATATTCCTTTATATCCCCATTAAGATTCCTCCATAAGTCTATCATGTCTAGGTTTTCTAATGATCTATTTACCTCCTTAACTTCCTTCATGTTTATTTTATGGTTAGATTTATCTAAATCTGAGAATGGGAGGTTGAGGTCTCCCACCAGTAGAGTTTTTCTGTCTATATCTTCCTGTAACTACTTCAACTTCTCCTCTAAAATTTGGATGCTATACCACTTGGTGCATACATATTTAGTATCAAATATCTTTTTTATCTATGGTACCTTTTAGGAGGATAGAATTTCCTTGCTTATCTCTTTTAATGACCTATTTTTGAAGCTGCTTTGTCTGATATAAGGATTGCTACCCCTGTTTTTTTACTTCAGCTGAAGCAAAACATATTTTGTTCCAACCTTTACCTTTCCTCTTTATGTATCTCTCTGCTTCAAATGAGTTTCTTGTAAGCAGCATATTGTAGAATTCTGGTTTTTAATCCACTGTGCTATTTGCTTATGTTAAAGTAGCGTTCATACCATTCACATTCAAACCTATAATCACTAGGTCTTTATTACCCTCCATGCTATCTTCCCTCTGTGTTTTCCCCTTTTTACACTTTATCCATATGCCCCATTATTTTGTTTCTGAATACCACCACCTTCAGTGGTATATACTCCTTCTAACTGTCCTAATAAATGAGAAGGTTCATATGAGGTATCAGAATCATTTTCCATGCAGAATTACAAGCAATTTGAAACCATTAAGTCACTCATTATTTACCCTCTCCATACACTCTCACCCTGTCCTTGTCTCACCCTGAGTCCTGCCCTTGAAGATCAAACTTTTTGTTCAGGTTTGGTCATTGCATCAGGAAAGTTGGAAAGTTCCTATTTCATTGAATGTCCATCCTTTCCCCTGAAAGACTATGCTCAATTTTCTTGGGAGTTGATTCTTGGTTGAAATCCAAGTGCTTTTGCCTTTTGGAATATCATATTCCAAGTCCTAGGAGCCCTTAATGTAGAAACTGTTAAATGTGGTGTTATCCTCACTGTAGTTTGATGATATTTAGATTTTTTTTTCCTCACAGTCTGCCTATAATATTTTCTTTTTAATTTGGGAGTTCTGAAAATTGACTATAATATTCCTGGCAGTTGTCACTTGGGGATTTCTTTCAGGAGGCGACCAGTGGATTCTTCCAATTTCTATTTTACTCTCTGCTTCTAGGATATCAGGGCAATTTCCCTAGGGAATTTCTTTTTTTTTAATTTTTATTATTTTTTATTGTTATTTTATTTTTACAAATACATGCTATAAACGTTTTTCAACATTCTTCCATGTAATAGGTATGTTCTTAAGTTACAAAATTTCTTTCCATACTCCCTTCCCATGCCCCCACACAGCAGTGAACAATCAGATTAGTATTGTACATACATATTTGTGATAAGTATGTCTACAGATTAGTCATTTTTTGGAATTAGGATTAAGGGGAAGAGTTACATAGTAGGTGTTTCTTATAAAGAGTTCATCAAATTCTGAAGGGTTTTTAAATTTTTTTTTAGTTTAGTTTTGTTTTCTTTCATTTTTCTTCCTCTGGATGGGGACAGCAGTGTCCATAGCCAGTATAATATGGTTGTCCTAGCTCTCTGAGCTGCTTCCATCAAGGTTGATCATTTCACAATTTTGTTATTAATGTTCTCTTTGTTCTGCTCCTTTTGCACAGCATCGGATCATGTAATGCCATGCTTCTCTAGAAAGAGAGAATAGAGTAGATGGGAGTGAGGCACTAGGATAGAGGGAAGTGTATCTAGTAATAGCAACTGTGGGAAAAATATGGAAGCAATTTCTCTGATGGACATATGATAAAAAATATTATCCATCCTAAACCATTTACGGTTATAGAACAAAAGTATTCTATAATTTTCATACCATAACTTGTTCAGCCTTTCCCCAATTGATGGGCAAGCTCTCAGTTTTCAATTCTTTGTCACTACAAAAAGAGGTGCTATGAATCTTTTGGAGCACATGGGACTTTTCTCATTTTTTACGATATTTTCTGGATATGGGCCTAGAATTGGAATTGCCAAGTCAAAAGGGAAAGGACAATTTTATTGCTCTTTGGGCATAGTTCCATATTTCCCTCCAGAATGGTTGGATCATTTCACAACTCCACAAGCAATGCATCAATGTACCAATTCTCCCATAACCTCTCCAACATTGATCATTTTCCCTTTTTCTCATCTTAGGCAAACTGATGTGAAGTGACACTTCAGAGTTATTTTAATTTATATTACTCTAATCAATAATGGTTTGGAGCATTTTTTCATATGATTGTATTTGCCTTTAATTTCTTCATTTGATATCTGTCTATTCAGATCTTATGACCATTTATTAATTGATGAATGACTTGAAAACTTCTAAATTTGATGTACTTCTCTATATAATTTAGAAATGAGACCTTTATCAGATTTCCTAATTGTGAAGATTGTTTCCCATATTTCTGCTTTGCTTCTAATTTTGGCAGCATTATTTTTTATTAGTGCAAACACTTTTTAATTTAATATAGTCAAAATCATTCATTTTGCAGCTTATAATAAATTCTACTTCTTGTTTCATCATAAATTTGTCCCCTTTCCATGGATCTGATAAATAGAATATTTCTTGGTCTATTAATTTATCTATGGTATCACCCTTTATGTCTAAATTCTGTATCCATTTTGACCTTATTTCGGTATAGGATATAATATGCTGGTCTATGCCTAGTTTTGCCATACTATTTTCCAGTTTTCCCAACAATTTTTGTCAAATAGTGAGTTCTTATCACAGCAGCTGATATCTTTGGGTTTGCCAAACAGGAGATTACTGTATTTATTTACTATGGTTTCTTTGAACCTAATCCTCATCCACCAATCCATTACTCTATTTCATAACCAGTACCAAATAGTTTTTATGACTGCTGCTTTATAGTATAGTTTTAGACCTGATGAAGCTAGGCCACCTTCCTATACATTTTTTTTCATCAGTTCTCTTGCTACTCTTGTGCTCCAAATGAATTTTGTTACTGTTTTTTCTAGCTTGGTAAAAGGTATTTGATAGTTTGATTGTCATAGCACTGGATAAATAATTTAATATGGGTAGAATTCTCATTTTTATTCCTTAATTCAACCTAACCATGAGCAATTATCATTTTTCCTGGTTTTTAGATCTGATTTTGTTTAGGTAGAGAATTAATAATTCTTTAAATTATATAGTAATAATAATAATAATAATTTTAAATTATCACTCTTGGATTTGTATTCCAGGACAGTTTTCTCCAGTGAGGCATTTCACTTTTTGTTTATTTATTTCTTGATTTCTCCCTTTGCTCCATTTTTAAGGAATTTTGTTCTTCAGAGAGCTTTTTTTTAATCACCTTTTCCATCTGGCCAAATGTGCTTTTTAAGGCCTTCTTCTCATTGGTCTTTTGGACTGCCTTTTCAATTTGATCCAAACTGCTTTTTAACATTTTATTTTCTTCATTTTTTTGTTTTAGTTTCTTTGTATCTCCATCAAGTTGCTGGCTTCTTTTTTATGATTTTTTCTGCATCGCTCTCATTTCTCCTCTACATTTTTCCTCTACCTCCCTTGATTTTCAAAATCAATTTTGAGATCTTCCATACCCTATTCACTGTCTCAAATCTTTGAGGATTTTTGCAGTTGTTTTCAGGGACAACCCCCAGTGGCCTCAATTCCTTCACATTCTTATAAGAGACTCTGACTGCTCTCCTGGTCTGTCCTCTAGTCTGTGTATGATCACAAACACTCCATTCTGCTCTGTAGCCATGAAGAGAATCTCTGCTTTGCTATGACTGTAAAGCTTCTTTTCCTGAGATCTGGGTCCTAGACTGTGACCAGGATCTGAATATGGGCAAAGCAACAGAGTCCTGCCTTAGGGATACATAGTAAAGACTTTACCCCCTTACATTCTATGGGTTGAGTGCTCTGGAAGCAACTGTTGGGTAACTCCCTTGGGTGACTCCCAGGCCTGCTCCTGTTCCAAGGAGCCAGAACTGAGCTAAGGCTTATATTGGACTGGGATCTTCTATATTTTCCTTGGCAGTTCCTGAGAGGTCTGAAAGCTGCCATATATACCCAGGCACCCTCAGGGACCCAGGAATCCTTGGTCTATTCCAGTATGACTAGAGCCAGTTTGCTCCAGTTCAGATCTGGCCTGTGCTACCAACCCTTTCTAACCCTGGTTTAACAGACCCTTCCAAGTTGTCTTGGACTGGAAGATTGTTTCATTCAGTCTTTTTGTGGGTTCTGCTACTCTAGAATTTGGTTAGAGTCATTATTTCAAAGGTATTTGGAGACTGGGGGAGAGCTTATGGGAATTCTTGCCTTTACTTCACCATCTTGCTCCACACCCCCCTATATTTTTCTTCTAATTTAGGTTTCATTGGTTTAAGGTGTACAAAACCTTTCTAATTTAATATAATCAAAATATACATTTTATATCTTGTTCTTTATTTCATTTGGAAATGAATTATTGCTTTTTCATAAATCTATTTTGCTTTTAGAATATACATATACGTAATTATATATACCCATTAGTATATACTATGAGATCTTGAACTATACCTAATTTCAGACACATTATTTTCTAGTTTGACAAGCAATTTTTGTCAAATAGTGAGTTCTTGTTCCAAAACATTGGTTCTTTGAGTTTATTAAACATAAGATTATTGTACTTATTTATTTTGATGTATTGTATATCTGGTCGATTCCACTGATCCTCTGCCATTTCTTAAACAGTATCAGATAGATTTGATCACTGCTGCTTTTTTAATATGCTTTGACATTTGGTATAAGTAGGCCACTTTCCTTAACATTTCGCCCCATTATTTCCCTGCATATTCTTGACTCTTTGTTTTTGAGATTAACTTTGCTCTTATTTTTTGCCTATATAAATTTTAGTAGGTTGATATGGCATTGAATAAGCAAATTGGTTTAAGTATTATTGTAACTATGAAAAATAAATATTTTTCTAGTAGTTTAGATTTGCTTTTATTTGTATGGGAAGTATTTTGTAATTGTGAACAAATAGCCCCTGTTTTGTCTTGACAGGTAATATCTCAAGTTTTTATATAACTTACAGTTATTTTAAAAGGAATTTTTTTCCTGTCACTTGATGAGGAACTTTGTTGGTAATAAATAGAAGTACTGATGATTTGTGTGGATTTATTCTGTATCCACCACAATATGAAAATTTTAATTATTTCATGTAGTTTTAAAAAATGTTTTATTTACTTGTTTTTCCAACTACATGCAACCATAATTTTTACCAATCATTTCTTTTGGCAAGAAAACATTGTAGAAACATTATAGAAAAAATGACATAATACATAAGACAACTTTTAAAAATAGAAGATAATAAACTTTGATCATTTAAACTCCACAAATTGCTTTCTCTGGATATGGATTTTTTTTTCCATCACAAGTCATTTAGTTTTCTTTGATTCTTGTACTGTTGAAATGAACAAGTCCATCATGGTTGACCATGATCCCATGTTGTTGTGAGTGTATATAATATTCTTCTGGTTCTTCTCATTTCACTCAACATTTATATATGACATCCCTTATGATTTCTAAGACAACAATAGTATTCCATCACATACATCTATCACAGATTTGTTCAGCTGTTCCTCAATTGATGAGCGTCCTCTCTATCTACAATTCTTAATCACTACAAAAAGAACTACAATAAATATATTTGTACTTGTGGGATTTTTAATCTTTTTCATGTTCTCTTCAGAATACAGTACTAGTAGTTGTATTAATAGATCAAAGGTTATACACATTTTTATTGTCCATTTCTCAGATTAGTCCCTGACCTCACCTTGCCACTCATACATTGGATCTCTGCTCTCTGCCCTGATCAGGCCCATGCCTGTGACAGACATTGATGGAAGATGTTCCCCTCTGTGTTTTTGTGAATTCTGTAAATCCAATTCTGTTATAGTCATGTGGGTTCTGAGGGAAAGACAGGAGAGCTTAAAACAGTGTCTGGATTCTCTCCATCATCTTGGTCAGAAGTCTGTCTAAAACTTTTTAAATTTAATGTCATCAAAATTATCCAATTTGTTTTTATCTCTTATTTGATCACAAATTACTCCCCTTTCCTTATATCTCACAGGTAACCTATTCCTTGTTCTTCTGATTTGTTCATGTATTTGTTTGATTATACTTATTTATTCATTCATTCATTCATTTATTCACTCATTTATTTTGGTTTTTGCAAGACAATGAAGTTAAATGACTTGCACACAGCTAGACAATTATTAAGTGTTTGAGGACAAATTTGAACTCAAGTCCTCCTAACTCCAGGGCTGGTGCTCTATCCCCTGCACCAACTACTTACCCTAATTGGTTTACAATATTATATTTTATGTTGAAATCCTGCACCCATTTGGACCTTGTCTTGGTGTAGAATGTGAGATGATCTATGCCTAGTTTCTGACATTCTATCCTCTAGTCTTCCCTGCAGTTTCTACTGGAGTGAGTCTTTATTCCAGAAACTAAATCTTTGAATTTATCATATAGTAGATTACTGTAATCATTTACTTCTTTCTGTCTATTTTTTTTACCTAATCTATTCCTCTGATTCACTAGTCTATTTCTTAGTCAGTGCCAAATAATTTTGATGACTGATGCTTTGTACTATAATTTCATATCTGGTTTAGCTAGACTGCTTTCCTTCGCATTTTTTTTCATTAATTCCCTTAATATTCTTGACTTTTTGTTTCTCTATGTGAATTTAATTATTATTTTTTCCACCTCAATAAAATCATTTTGGGGGGTTTGGTTGGTATGGCACTAAATAAGTAATTTAATTTAGGTAGAATTGACATTTTTATTATATTAGCTTGGTCTACCTATGAATAATTGACATTTTCCCAGTTATTTAGATCTGACTATATTCGCATGAAAAATATTTTATAGTTGTTCTCATAAAGTTTCTGGATCTGCCATGACAGGTAGACTCCTAAGTATTTTATGTTATCTGAAGTTATTTTAAATGGAATTTTTATTTCTATCTCTTACTGCTGTATCTTGTTGATAATATATAGAAATATTGAGGATTTATTTGAGATTATTTATATTCTGTAACTTTGCTAAAGTAGCAGATGAGTTTGTAGATGAGTTTCAAGAGTTCTGTAGGTATACTACCATAACATCTGCAAAAATGTTTCTTCATTATTAATTCTAATTTCTTGAATTTCTTTTTCTTCTTTTATTTCTAAAGCTAGCATTTTTAATACAATATTAAATAATATTGGTGATGGTGTCATTCTTATTTCACCCATATCTTATTGAGAATTCTTCTAGTTTATACCCATTGCATATAATCCTGTAGATACTAACTATCATTTTATGGAACTTTCCATTTATTCCTATGCTTTCTGGTATTTTTAATAGGAATAGGTACTGTATTTTTTCCAAATGCCTTTTTCAGGATCTATTGAGATAATCTTATGATTTCTCTTAGATTTGTTATTGATATTATCAATCATGCTGATATCTTTCCTAATATTAAAAGAACACTGAGTTCTTGGTATAGATCTTGTTTGATTATAGGGTATTGTGCTAGTGATAACTTTCTATAATCACTTAACTAATTTATTTAAAAGTTTTGAATCCATATTCATTAGAGAAATTGGTCTATAATTTTCTTTCTCTGTTTTGACTCTTGCTGGTTTAAGTATCAGAACCATATTAGTGCTATAGAAGGAACTTAGTGCAACTCTTCTTCACCTTTTTTTTTTCCAAACAGTTTATATAGAATTGGAAATAATTGTTCCTTGGATGTTTAGTAGTATTCACTTGTGAAGCCATCTGATCCTGGAGATTTTTTCTTTGGGAGTTCATTGATGTTTTTTTAATTTCTTTTTCTAAGATGGGGTTAATTCAGTATTTAATTTCTTCTTTTAACTTGGATAATTTATATTTTATAAATATTCATCTATTTCACTTAGATTATCAAATTTATTTTCATACAGTTGTGCATCAGCTCTAAATTATTACTTTAATTTCCTCCTCATTGGTGGTGAGTTCAGCTTTTTCATTTTTGATACTAGTAATTTCATTTTCTTCTTTCTTTTTTAAATCAAATTAATTAAAAGTTCATCTATTTTATTTATTTCTTCATAAAGACAACTTTTGTTTTTATTTATTAATTCACTAGTTTTGCTTTCAATTTCATTAATTTCACCTTCAATTTTCATAATTTATAATTTGAATTTTTAATTATGATTTTTTTATTTTTTTCTTGCTCTAACATTTTAGTTGCATGCTCAGTTCATTGATCTCCTCTTTCTATATTTTAATTCATGTATGCATTTAAACTTATAGTTCTCCTAATAACTACTTTGACTGTATTCCATTATTGTCATTGTCTTGGATGAAATCATTAATTCTTTCTATGATTTGCTTTTTGATCTACTCATTCTGTAAAATGAGGTTAGTTTCCAATTACTTTTAGGTATAACTCTCCATGGCCCTTTGTTGAATGTAGTTTTTTGTTGCATCATGATTTGAAAAGGACACATTCACTATTTCTGCCTTTCTGCATTTGATTATGCAGAAATATTCCCTAACATAATGGTCAGTTTTTCTGGAGGTGCCATATAGCACAGGAAAAAAATGTATATTCCTTTATATCCTCATTCAGTTTTCTCTGGAGTACTATTATATCTAAATTTTCTAACATTCTATTCACCTCCTTTACTTCCTTTTTGTTTATTTTAGGGTTAGATTAATCTAATTTTGAGAGGAGTTTGAGGTGCCACTGCCTCCAGGAGTGTTTCCTGCCTATGTCTACCTGTAACTCATTTAACCTCTCCTCTAAGAATTTAGATGCTATATACTTTGGTGCATACACATTTAGAATTGAAATTATTCCATGAGAATATAGTTTCCTTTCTTTTCTCTTTAATGAGATCTATTTTTGCAACTGCTTTGTCTAAGATAAGATTGCTACCCCTGCTTTTTTCACTTGAAGTGAAGCATAATATATTTTGCTCCAGCCTTTTACCTTTTTCTTTGTGTGTATCTCTATGCTTTAAATGCATGTCTTGTAAGGAGCATGTTGGGTTTTTACTTTTTGAATGAAGAGTTTCTTTTATTCCGAATCCTTCTTGGCTTTCAGTCTTTAGGTTTTTAAATTTTATTTTTTCTCCTAATAAATGTTTTATTTTTTATTTCCAATTACAAACAATGGCAATTTTAACCAATAATTTTTTTGCAAAGCTTTGAGTTTTACAGTTTTTCTCTGTCCCTCTATTTCCTCCTCCCTGCCCCCTACAGAAAACAAATCTCATAAAGGTTTTACATTTGTGACCATACTAAACATAAATTGAACATGCTGTCAGAGAAGAATCAGCTTCAAATGGAAGAACAAAAACATTAGAGATAATAAAATTATATAATACACAATACATAAGACAACTTCTATGAATAAACTTTGGTCTTCATTTAAACTCCACAATTCCTTCTCTGGCTATGAATGGTATATTTCCATCATAATAGTGCTGAAATGAACAATTCCATCATGGTTGATATTTACCCCATGTTATTTTTATTGTATTTTTATCTCTCCCTGTTTCTGCTCATTTCACTTAGCACCAGGTCATACAAGTCTTTCCAGACTTTTCTGAAATCCCAACCCTCATGATGTCTTTATTTTTTAATTTAAATTTTTATCTTTATTTTTGTTTGCTTGCAAGGTAATAGAATTAAATAACTGGCCCAAGGTCCATAGCTAGGTAATTATTTAGTAGCTGAGGATGAGTTTGAACTCAGGTCCTCCTGACTCCAGGTCTGTTAATTTACCTACTGTACCACCAAGGCCCCCTCATGATTTCTTATAGAACAAAATAATTCCATCTCATACATATACCACAATTTGTTCAGTCATTCCCTCAATTTCCAGGTCTTTGCCACCACAAAAAAGAGCTTCTATGAATATTTTTGTATATGAGGGATTTTTACTCTTTTTCATGATCACTTCAGGATATAAACCCAAGAGCGATATTACTGAATCAAAGGGTATGCACATTTTTATTGCCCCTTGTCCATAATTCCAAACTGCTCTCCAGAATGTTTGGATCAATTCACAACTCCACCACCAAAGCATTAGTGTTCCAGCTTTCCCACATCCCCTCCAACATAGATCACTATCCTTTCTAGTCATATTGACCAATCGGAGATCTGAGAGTTGGTATCTCAGAGATGGAAGCAGCAGTAAGGTTCTGGTTTTCAATATACTCTACTATCCGCTTCTGATTTATGGGAGAGTTTGTCTTATTCACAATTACTGTTGTAATTATTAACTCTTTATTGCCTTCCATGCTATCTCCCCTTCATTTGTATTTTTCCCCTTTCAACTTCTCCCTCCTCCCCAGTGTTTTTGCTTCTTAATACTGCCTCCCTCAATGAGTTTCCCCCCTTCTATCTACTACCCTCCCTTTTCTTTCCTCTTTCCCATTTCCACTTCTTCCTTCCTTCCCTTCCATCAATCCCTCCTTCCCTACCCCGCTTCCCCCTTCTAATGCTTGATAGGCATGATAAATTTCTGAGAACAATCAAGTGTGTGTGTGTGTGTGTGTGTGTGTGTGTGTGTGTGTGTGTGTGTGTGTGTTAATCCCTCTCTGAGCCAAATACATTGAGAGAAGGATTCAGAAAATTCTCACATCCTCCCTTGTTTCCTTCTAGTGCAATAGGTTCTTTGCTTCACTTAATATGATGGAATTTATCCCATTTTACCTGTCCCTTCCTCCTGTCTCTTACAGTTCCTCCCCTTTTAATGAAAATTTTTTAAATAATTCCATCAAAGTCATGTGCATACCATGAATGTCCATACCTTCAGCCTAAATATATTCCCTCTAATAGAGTTACAATACTCAAGAATTATGAGAATCTTCCTCTTAGGCAGGGATGTAATCAGTTTAATCTTATTGTATAGAAATCTTTTTCTTTATTCCTTTTTAACTTTTCATGTATTTCTTGATTGTCCTGAAATCAAATTTTTCTGTAAAGCTCTGATGTTTTTCATCAGGAAAGTGTGAAAGTCACTTATTTTGTTAAATGTCCATCTTTTCCCCAAAAGAGAAGGCTCAGTTTCGCTGGTAATTTCAATCTTGGTTATATTCTAAGCTTCCTTGTTCTCTGGAATAGCATATTCCAGACCATTTGGTCCCTTAATATTGAGGCAGCTAGGTGCTGGGTAATCCTGACTGTGGCTCCTTGGCATTTGAATTGTTATTTTTTTTTCCTGACTGGTCACATTATTTTCTCCATGATTTGATAATTCTTGAGTTTGGTCACAATATTCCTTGGTGTTTTCACTTTAGGATCCCTTTCATGGGTGGGGGGGTATTAAAGGGCATACCCATGCTCCCCTCATAACAGACCTTGCTGGAAGATGTTGCCCTGTTCTGTTGTGGTTTCTGTCAATCCAAAATCTGTTAAGAGTCTTGATTCATGTCGGTTCTGAGAGAAAGTCAGGAGAATTTAAAACAGTGCTTAGTTTCTCTCTGTATTCTTGGCTGCAAGTTATTTCAAGTAGTTTTTAATTGATTTTTAGAATTCTCTAGGTATACTACCATAATGCCTGCAAAGAATGATAGTCTTATTTTGTCATTCCCTATTTGCATTCCTTCAATTTCTTTTGCTTCTCTTTTTTTAAGTTAGCATTTTTAGTAGAGTATTGAATACTAATAGTTATAATGAGCATTATTGTGTCACTTCTGATCTTATTAGGAATGCTTCTAGCTTATCCCCATTAGAGACAAAGTTACTCATAGTTTTAGTTACATACTACTTAACATGTTAAGAAAAGCTCTATTTATTCCTATGCTCTCTAGTGTTTTATAATAAGAGTATTTTTATCAAAAACATTTTCTAAATCTGTTGGGATAATCACTGGTTTTGTTATTGACAATTATTTTGATAGTTTTCCTAAAATTAAACCAGTTTCATTCTTTATATAAATACAAACAGATCATAATATAGGATAATGAAAATATATTGTTGCAAATTTCTTGCTAATGCTTTATTTAAAATTTTTATTACAAAATCCATCTGGAAAATTGGTCTAAGGTTTTCTTTCTTTGTTTTGGTTCTTCATAGTTTAGGTATCAGCACTATGTTTGTATCATAAAAGGAATTTGGTAAGACTGTCCATTTTCCCAAATATTTTATGTAGTATTGGAGTTACTTATTCTTTAAATGCTTGATAGAATTTACTTGTGAATACATCTGGCCCTATGGATTTTTTACTTAAGGGGTTGATTAACAAATTTCTTTTTCTAAAATGGAATTATTTAAGCATTTCATTTCCTCTTCTGTTAGTGAGAAATTTTTATTTTGTAAATATTCATCAATTTAACTTATATTATCAAATTTATTGTCACACAGTTGGGTAAAATAACTTCTAATTACTGTTTTAATGTTCTCCTCTTTGCTTGTGAATTCACCTTTTTTCATTTTTGACTTGCAATTTTGGTTTTCTTTCTTTTTAAATCAAAGTAACCACTTATTTGTCTATTTTATTGCTTTTTTCCCATGAATCTATCTCGTAATTTTATTTGTTTACTCAATGATTTTGATATGTTTCTTTGATTTTCAGGATTTCCAATTTGATGTTTAATTGGAAATATTTGTTTTTTTCTAAATTTTTAATTGCATGCTCAATTCATTGATGTGCTTTTTCTCTATTATTATTATTATTAAGTGTTTAAACATATAAATTTTTTGCTAAATACTCTCTTTGACCACATTTAATAAATTTTGGTATATTGTCTTATTGCTATTTTCTTGGTGAAATTATTTATTGTTTCTGTGATTGTTCTTTGACCTAGTGATTATTTAGGATTAGACTATTTAGTTTCCAATAAATTTTAATCTATCATTCCATGGCTTTTTATTATATCTATTTTTATTGCATACTGGTCTAAAAGGGATGTATTTAATATTTCTGTCTTTCTGAATTTTATTGTGAGCCTATTTGCCCAAATATATGAACAATTTTGTTGAGAAAAAGCTTAGAAAAAAGTATATTGCTTTGTCTTCTCATTTAATTTTTCATCAGAATTCTATTATATTGTAGACTTATTCTTTCCAAGCTAACTATTTACATTTAATGAAAGTGGAGACCTCGAGGCAAAGTGACTACCAGAATAATTAATGTTGACATATTTCAGTTCTTCTCTGAGCAGGAAAAATTTTTTTGCTAACTAGGAGGGAAGGTTGACAACAGTAGAGCAGAAAATGAATGAAGAACTTTCAGAGATTTGCTGTACAGTACTGCATTTGCTTGTTTAGGTTAGAACACTTGTAAATAATCAAGACTTATTTAATAAATATTATGGGGGGAAATTCAGAAGCTCATAAATGAAAAAATGAGAAATCTTTAGAATTTAACAGAAAGATATCTCATCCATCTCTCAGAAAGCATCATCTAAATTCATCAAAAGTATAAATAAAGTTAAGTTCATATCTAAATTGCAGAATTCTTAGCACAGTAAGAAGGAAGATGAAATTCAATTTTATGGCGATAGTAAAAAAAAAAAAATCCAAAGTGCTTTTAAGATCCACTAAAGGCTATTCATGGGCCAAGGTACATCTCAGGTACTCAGTGATGATGGAGTCACATTGATTACTGATATAATCTTTGTGAGCGGGGCTGAACACTTCCATAAAGTTCTCAATAGACCATTCCCAATCAGTGCTGAAGCCACTGAATATTTACTTCAGGTTGAAATAGATCCCTCCTAGATGAAGTTCCAACTTTAGAAAATAATTTGTGTTCTATTAGACTCCTTTCATATAGTAAAAAAAAAGACCTGGTTCTACTTCTACTTCAACTGATGTTTACAAGGTGTGGGTTCCATTGTTTATATAGAAACTGACTGAAATTTTCCATTTTACATGACATGAAGAGGTAATACCCCAAGAGTTCAAGCATGCCTCCATTGTCCATCTCTATAAAGGTAGGGGAATAGATTATCATGTAACAGTCAGATTAAGAAGTGTTTCTTTAGTCTTTGCTGACACGATTATTTCCAAAGTTCTCCTTAATAGGCTGATCCTTCACCTGGAAGACAGTCATCCACTTGAGAGCCAGTGTGGATCCAGGAAGGGTCATTGAATGGTTAATGTGTTACTTGCTCTCTGACAACTTCAAGAAAAATACCAGGAGCAGAACAGAAGTTTGTACACAATATTTATAGATCTGGCCAAGCCTTTGATTGATCTACTCCTTTTGATACTATAAATAATAGATTCATGAAAAATTATGTCAAGATTTGGTTGCCTGGAAATTATATGTCAAATTCATGATGGCATTCTAGCCCTGGTTCCGCAAAATGGATAATGCTCTTGCTCTTTCACATTTATCAATGGAAAGGATTTGTGGGTGTTCCAATGCTTTTTATTTATTTATAAATATAATTTTATATTTTAAAATTACATGTATTTGTATACACATTACACACATATACATATATACATGTATATACAAAATGTGTGCTATCCTATCTAGTTCATGGTAGGAAAGAATTCATTTCCATTCAGTTTTGTGCTGGTCAGGATATATATATATATTGTTTTATGTTTATTTCTTAATACTACATTTAAGAGGATAATGACAAACTGGATTGACATCTGGAAGAAGGATGGTGAAATATCTGAAGATCATATGATAATATGAGCAATGAAAAAAAGGAAAAGGAGAAATGGGGGGGGAGTGGAAACTATCTTGGAGGGCAAAAAGTTCATAGTGAGGAGCAATAATTGTCTTGAAATGTTTAAAATATTGTCATTGAAAGATGTCAGATTTAATCACGTTATGTGCAAAGTTAAAATGTGAATATGAAAGTAAAACCATTTCCTTGAGGATGGAATATCTTTTAATTTAATGCCTATATTCTCAGTATTTTCTAGCACCTTTGTGGTATAACTCCCCTCCCCTCAAAATTGTTGGAGAAAACTCAAAAGAAATGAAGTGAGAGAAAAAATAAACATACTTCAGTCTGTGTTCAGATACCATCAGATCTGTCTTTGGGATGGATTGCATTCTTTATCATAAGTCCATAAGAGAAGTTGCTTTAATATTTTTCTCACATTTGCTATTATTAACTGTATTTGCCTCCATAATATTCCTCTTCACTCCCATTTATTCTATTATCTCTCTCCTTTCACCCTGTTCCTCCTCAGAGTGTATTGGATGTGACTCTTCTATATCCCCCTCCCTTCCTCTCCCCTGTACCCCTTCCCTTCTCCACCCCTTTCTTCTCTTTTTTTCCTCCAGGGTAAGATAGATTTCTATACTCTAGGGAGTTTGTATGTTATTTCCTCTCTGAGCCATTTCTACTGAGGATGAAAGCTTATTCATTCCCCTTCATCTTCCTCCCTCTTTTTTCTTTTTTTAAAAATTTATTTATTTAAATTCATATGCACATGCATATTTTCAAGTTACAAAATTTTTCTCTACCCTCCATTCCCATACCTCTTCCCTCAGTAGGGAACAGTAAGGTTAGTATTTTACATACATATTTTGATAAACATGTTTACAAATAAGTAATATTCTGCATGAGGAATTAGGATTAAGGGAAAGAGATATAAAAGAGATAATTTTTATAAAATGCTCATCAGAGTTGGAAAGGCTGCTTTTTTTCCCCCTGGGTGTATGTGAGTTTTGTTTTGTTTTTTTTTCTTCTTCTGGATGGGGATAACATGGTCCATAGCCAGTCAAATACAGTTGTGCTATCTCTCTGTACTGCCTAGAGGATCTTCTTCCGTCAAGATTGTTCATCTCATAATGTTGTATTTGATGTGTACATTGTTCCCTTGGATCTTCTCCCTTTCCTCAACTTCAGATCCCATAAGTCATTGCATGCTTCTCTAGAGTCTGACCATTTATGGTTTTGTATAGAACAATAGTATTCCCTAGTATACATGTTCCATAAGTTATTTAGCCATTCCCCAATTGATGGGAATCCCTTCAATTTCCATTTCTTTGTCACTGCAAAAAGAACTTCTATGCACATTCTTGGCCCAGGGATCTCTCTGCCAACTTGTAGGGTCAGGAGAACTCTGCTGCAACAGAGGGAGCATGGTGCTCAGGCCAGTGTGGGCCTCAGAACATCTCTAGGAACATTTAGAGGCACCCAGCAGCTGAATTTAATTTAATTTCTTCTGGATATAGACCTAGAATTGGAATTCCTGGGTCAAAGGGTACGAAGTTTTATTGTTCTTTGGACATAGTTCCATATGGCTCCCTAGAAAGGTTGGATCCAGTTCCTTCATTTTCTTGACTCTTTTTAATGAAATATCTTAGCTCTTTTTTCTTCTTTCTCTTCCTCTCAGTTTATCACCCATTGACTCCATCATTTTACTGTATTATATTATTATATTCCGCTCCTTCCTGTGTCCTGTCTACATATACTCTTTCTAACAGCTCTTATAAATGAGAAATTTCATATAAGTTATCAATATCTTCTTCCCATGCAGAAATACAAACAGTTCAATATTATTAAGCTCCTCATAGTCAGACCTTCTCATCCACCCCCTCTATAGTTCACCTGAGTCCTGTACTTGAAGATCAAAATTTCTGTTCAACTCTGGCCATTTCAACAGAAATGTTTGAAAGTCCCCTTTTTCATTGAAAGTTCATCTTTTCTCCTGAAAGAGGATGTTCAGTTTTTCTGATTAGTTGATTCTCAGTTGTAATCCAAGTGCTTTTACCTTCCAGGATATCATATTCCCAGCTCTATGAGGCTTTAATGTAGATGCTGCCAAATCCTATGTAATCATGACAAAAATGCCACTGTTAGTGAATTGTTTCTTTCTGGCTATTGTAGTATTAACTCTTTGATTTGGGAGTTCTGGAATTTGGCTACAATATTCCTGGAATTTTTCTTTGGGGAATCTCTTTCAGGAGGTGGTCAGTGGATTCCCTCAGTATCTGTTTTATCCTCTGCCTCTAGGATCTCAGGCAATTTTACTGGGTTATTCCAGATTATGACTTTCAGGTAATCCAATAATTTTTAATTATCTCTCCTGGCTCTCTTTTCCAGGTCAGTTGCTTTTCCAATGAGATAATTCATGTTTTCTTCCAGTTTTTCATTATTTTTTTAGTTTTCGTTTTATTATTTCTTTATTTCTCACAAAGTAATCAGTTTCCTTTAGCTCCATTATACATTTGAAGTGATTATTTTCTTCAGAGAGCTTTTTTATCTCCTTTTTGCAATTGGCCAATTCTGCTTTTCAAGACATTCTTCTCCTCGTTGATCTTGTGGACTGCTTTTTCCATTTGACCTTAACTGTTTTTAGAATGTTATTTTCTTGAATTTTTGGAATCTCTGTCACCAAGCTCCTGACTTAGTTTTCATGATTTTCCTGCATCATTCTCATTTCTCGTCCCAATTTTTATTCTACCTCCCTCACTTGCTTTTTAAAGTCTTTTTTGAACTCTTTGTTAGCCTGCCTCAATTCCTATCTTTCTTGGAGCTTTTGGATATAGAAACTATGACTTTGTCATCTTCTGAGACTATATTTTGTTTCTCCCTGGGACCAAAGTAATTTCCTGTGGTCAGATTCCTTTTTTTTCCTGTTTTTAATCATTTCCTCAGCCTATGACCTGATTTACTGTACTTCCAAAACTTTGGTGGGGAGTTGATATAACTCCCCCCAGAGACTTGAATTCCTCCAATGTCTTCTGAGAGGCTCTCATTGCTCTCCTGTCCTGTGCTCTGTTATGTGGCTGAACATAGGCACTATTCTCTGCCCTGGAGTTATGAGGAGGATCCCAGCTCCCTTATTGTAGTATGGGTGCCCAGAGAGAGCCCTGCATCTGGGCAAAGCAGTAAAGTTCTTCCTCAGGAATAACAGAGATCTCTGCAGTCTCTCCCTGCCCCCTTATTGTCTGTGACCTGAGTGGTCTGGAAGCAGCTGCTGGGTGCCATCATAGGTTCCCAGAGATGTCCTGAGGCTCACACTGACCTGAGCTCCATGCTCACTCTGATGCAGCAGAGTTCTCCTGACCCTCCAAGTTGGTCCAGAGATCCCTGGGCCAGGAGGTCTGGAAATCATTCCCCGCTGCCATGGACCCAGGCACCCCATGGGCTATTCCTGGATGGCTGGAGTGACTCCAATACCAGTTGCAGTGGAATAGACATTTCCCTTTGATCCATGAAGTTATTTTGGGCTGGAAAATTGTTTTACTCAGTCTTTCTGTGTGTTCTGCCCCTCAAATTTTGTTAGAGTCATGTTTATGGATTTGGAGTTCTGCCTCCTAACTGCCATATTAGCTCCAATCTTCCATGTTAATACATTATTTCCTAGGTGTAGAAAATTCCCATTTTGGAAATTTTATGGCTGAAAATCATCAACTTACCTAGAACTTGTAACTTTAGAGAGATTTCTGGGAGGCACTGATGATCTTTAGACAATTCAAACACTTTAGAGGTAGGATTTCATCACATCTACCTCACTTCAAGATGAGCTACTTTATCCATTTAATTTTACTTCTTATGCATAGAAAGTTATTTTAAAAATGTGTTAGATTGAATCAAAGTTATAGGATATCTGATTGTTATGTAATATATTAAAAATATTCATTACTATTTAGAACTGTCCAACAATGAAACAGGCAATCTTGAGAATTAATGAGCTTCTTAGAATTAAAATGTTCAAATAAGCTAGATATTTATCTTTTAAAATTCTTATAGAAGGGATAGAAACTTGAGTAAGATGACTAATAAGTTACCTTTCCTAATTTTGCTTCCAAAATCTGTCCTTAGACTCCTTTTAATATTCCTCCTTGAGATTCTATAATTCTATAATAAAGACAGAAAATAACATCAAGCAAGTAAGTAATGATTTTGTAATTAAGCAAGAATTGCTGTTCCACAAAGGTCTTACCCTCCTTTTTAAAGATTATATTTTACTGTTAAACAGATGTAACCTTCCAAAAGGCTGGCATTTGGTTCTAATGATGCAGTTGATGAATGCAAATTGAATTCTAAAACTAAGTATGATTTCCAATTCAATAATCATAAACAATATTAACAACTTTTCATTTGCTCCAACTGAATGTGAACTATATTCAAGCCAATAATTCAGAAATGGGAGGCTTTGTATCTAGCAACATTAGGATATATGCACAGGAAGTAATTTCTGTAAAAACTGAATTTCTGCTCTATTAGATAGTCAGATCATTGAAATATTCACAAAAATAGTCTGCACACATTTGAGGCTGTCAGAAATGGTTGTTAATATTGTTCATACCTCTGTATCCCAATAATATTAAAGCACCTCTCCCTAGAAAGGCATCTGCAAGTTGTTACCTGAAACATTTATTCCAATTCTAAATTAAAGATATGATTGGTTATGTTGGTATAATCAAGTGAAAAATTATTTTTGTCATTTATTAGATTTTATTTTTCATTAATAAATAAAAATTGGTTTTGACATTCATTTCATAAGATTTTGAGTTCTGAATTTTTTTCTCCTACTCAGCAAACATTATAGAAACATATAAACAAGTTATACATATATAACATATTTTTGACCGTGCCAAAATGGTGGCATGAAGTTAGGAAGTTCCCAGGGGTCTTTTTCCCAAAATGACTCTAAATGAAGCCTCTAAATAGACCCTACATCTACAAATCCCACCAAAATAGTGAAACATGTTCTCAACTCAAGATACAGTGGAGGAAATTCAGCTAAAAGTCTGTCTCATATAGGTAAAAGGGGAGTTTAGTCCAGCATAGTAATCTGAAAAGCCAGTGGGTGGCTCTTAACCACAGTGTAGCTCAAGTCAAGACTCAGGTAGCGAACAGTAGAGTGGGTGAGCTGTATGGATCCCAAGCCCAGTTTGGAAGAGCTATGGTAAGGCTGGTGCAATAGACCGGATTGTGTTGGGCCACCCTAATGCAGGGAACAAACTGCTGCATAGACAATGCTTTGGCAAAACATAATCCAAGGATCAGATCCTGGTTTCAGAAAAAAAAAGTTTGGGACTATACTTCCTGTGCAAGGTTCAACTATCAAAATAAGCCAAAAACCACAGAAAGCCTAACCAATGAAAACCATTATTCTGATAGAGATGATAAAAATACCAATTCAAAAGAGGAAAGCAGTGACAAAATGCCCACATATGAAGCCTCAAATGTGAATGACATGTAAATCCAAAAAGATCTCTTGGGAAAAAAAACCTCAAAAAGCCTTTAAAAAGCCTTTAAAAAAACTAAAGAAAAGAGGATGGAAAAATATGGAGAAAAAACGAGAGCCATGCAGAATTATGAAAAATTGACTGAAGAAGTCAACTCTTTTAAAAGTAAAATGACCAACTGGAAAAGGAATATAATTCTTCAAAAGGCAAAATTAACCAAAGGGCAAAGGAAACACAAAGGCCAATTAAAGAAAATAAAATTCTAAAAATTAGAATTGGTCAAATGGAAATTAATGACTTTATGAGACACCAAGATTTCTTCAGACAAAACAAATGAAAAAATAGAAGAAAATATAAAGTAACTCTGAGGAAAAATGACTGACCTGGAAAATAGATACTGAAGAGATAATTTATAAATTACTAGTCTACCTGAAAGCTTTGCTCAATAAAAGAGCCTGGAAACTATATTTCAGGAAATAATCATGGAAAACGGCTCTATTATCCTAGACAAGAAGACAAAATAATTCATGAAAGGATTCACTGATCACCTCCAAAAAGAAGTCCCAGAATAAAATTCCCAAGTAATATTATAGTCAAGTATAAAAATTCTCATCTAAAGGAAAACATCTTGCAATCAGTCAAAAAGAAGCAATTAAAATACCAAGGAATTAGTCAGGATTATGCAGGACTTATCAGCTTGAATATTAAAGGATAAGATGACATGGGAAATGATACTACAGAAGACAAAGAATTTTTGATGCCAATTAAGAATCAGTTACTGGGGGTGGAGCCAAGATGTTGACATGAAGGGATCTAGTCTTAGGAGCTCTCTGATAAAAACTCATAAGCTAAGGACTCTAACTAAACTTTCCAGAGACAGAACCCGCAAAGGGACCCAGTGAGGCAGTTCTCCTACTCAAGGTAACCTGGAAAAGAGCAGAAAGGCTCTGCTCCCTGGGGTCAGAGGGGTGGCCCCCCAGAGCGAAAGAACTTCAGCCTCCCGGAGGCAGCCCCAGGGCGCTGGGAGCCGTGGCTCACAGCAGCGGGGGAGTCTCCTGAGCTGTACCCCGGGGAGCACTGGGCACAAAATCGGGGAACAGTGGGGGGACCTCTGCCAGAGCAAGCATGTGGAGCCCAGCCCTCAGGGCACACAGCCAGCAGCTTGGTCTTTCAGCAGCCCAGACCCAGAAACAGAAGCAGGCAGAGCCTGTAAGCAGGAGCCCCCAGGGCATGAGCCCATTGAGCTGAGGGAGTGGAGTGAAGAGAGAGAGACTACAGAGTTTTGTCCTCTGCCCCTGGAACAGGACTCTGGGGCTCTGAACACATTCAGATCCTGATCCCAGTCTAGGCCCCCCCATAGAACAACAGGCCCCCCCCACCTCAGCCCTGTGGCAGAGAGGGGCACTTATGGTCATTCACAGACCAGAAGGGAGGACAGAGCCTCACACAATGAGACTCTTCTGAGAGGGTCCCAAAAATCAAGGAAGCACCCCAAAAAACAGGCTTAGGCTGGGAAAATGAGCAAACTAAGAAACAAGAGGAAGACCATTGAGAAATATTTTGCAAATGAGCCCAAGAAGGATCAAAATACTCAGTCTGAAGATGAGGAAGCACAAGCTCCTGCATCTAAAGACTCCAAGAAAAACAGAAATTGGGCTCAGGCTATGATAGAGCTCACAAAAGACTTTGAAAATCAAATGAGGGAGTTGGAAGAAAAACTAGGAAAAGAAAGGAGGAAGATGCAGGAAAAACATGAAAATGAAGTCAGCAGCTTAGTCAAGGAAATCCAAAAAGTGCTGAAGAAAATAACATACTAAAAAACAGCTTAGGTCAAATGGATAAAACAGTTCAAAAAGTTATTGAGGAGAAGAATGCTTTAAAAAGCAAAATTGGCCAGATGGAAAAAGAGATAAGAAAACTCTATGAGGAGAACAAATCCTTCAGACAAAGAATAGAATTCAGGGAGATTGGTGAATTTACCAGAAATCAGGCATCAATACTTCAAAACCAAAAAAATGAAAAATTAGAAGAAAATGTGAAATATCTCATTGAAAAAACAAGTGATATGGAAAACAAACTTAGGAAAGATAATTTAAAAATTATTGTAATACCTGAAAGTCATGATCAGGAAAAGAGCCTTGACATCATTTTCAAAGAATTACTACAGGAAAATTGCCCTGATATTATAGAAGCAGAGGGCAAAATAGAAATGGAGAGAATCCACCAATCCCCCCCGAGAAAGAAATCCCAAAAAACCAACCCCCAAGAATATTATAGCCAAGTTCCAGAACTCCCAAGTCAAAGAGAAAATATTACAAGTAGCCAGAAGGACACAGTTCTAATATTGTGGAGTTGCAGTCAGGATCACACAGGACTTGGCAGCAACTACATTGGAAGCTCGTAGGGCATGGAATACAATATACCAGAAGGCAAAAGAACTTAGAATGCAGCCAAGAATGAACTACCCAGCAAGGCTGAATGTCCTCTTCCAGGGAAAAAGATGGACTTTCAATGAACCAATGTTCCTGTTGGAATGGCCAGAGCTGAACAGAAGGTTTGATCTTCAGATACAGGACTCAGGTGAAGCATGGAGATTGGAGGAGAGGGGGGAAGTATGAGGGACTTAATGAGGATGAACTGCCTGTATTCCTGCATAAAAAAATGATATTGATAATATTCATATGAACCTTCTCAGTTAATAGAGCAGGTAGAGGGAGCTTTTATAGTTGAAGCATAGGAGAAAGCTGAATTCGAAAATAGAATATGGTATAAAAATGGAGTCAATAGGAAAAAAGGGGAAATGTAATGGGAGAAAGAAAAAAGAGAGGGGGAATAGTCCAAGATATTTCACATAAGATTTGTTTTATTACAATGAGCTATTGCAATGATATGGAAGCGGGGAGGCAAGGGGGAATGAGGGAACCTTTGTTCTCATCAGAGATGGCTAGGAGAGGAAACAGCAAATATACTTAATGAGGTATAGACATCTGGAGTAAGAAGGAGAGGGGAGCAGGGGGAAAGGAAGAGAGGATGGACCATGGAGGGAGAGTGGTCAGATATAACAGCTTTTCTTTTTTACTTCTTGCAAGGGGCTGGGATTGGATGGCCTGCCCAGGACCATAGGGCCAGGTGGATTTTGGGCCTAAGGGGTGGTATCAGGGCTCAGGGCTTCTTGGCCCCAGGACCAGGGAATCTGTCTGCTGTGCCACTCAGCAACCCTACAGCAGAGTCAGAGTGAAAGGAGAGAGAAATAGAGTACATGGTAGTGGAGAAATAAGAAAGGAGGGAGTTGCGATCAGCAATGGCAACGTTGGAAAAATATGGAAGTAACTTTTGTGATGGACTTATTATAAAGAATGTGATCCACCCATGACAGAGTTGTTGGTATTGGAACAAAGACTGAAGCACATTTTTTTTATTATTATTTGGGGGAGGGTGCAGGGCAAGTGGGGCTGCATGGCCTGGATGTCTGGGGCCAGATTTGGACCCAGATGCTCCTGGCTCAAGGGCCAATGCTCTGTCTGCCACCCAGCTACACCTACTATTATTACTATTTTATTTTATTTTGGGTCTTTTTTTTTCTTCTTTTTGGTTTTTGCAGGGCAGTGGTGATCGGGTGGCTTGCATGTCACATGGCTGGGTGATTATTGGGTTTATGAGGCTGGATATGGATTCGGGTGCTCATGGCTCCAGGGCTGGTGCTTTGTGCATTGCACCACCTGGCCATACCAATAATTTTTACTATTATTTTTTTTAATTTTAATTTTTTTCTCTCCCCTTTACTTTTTTCACCCAAGCAAGTCTATCTATATTCATGGGGGGAGGGGTATTCTGTTTCCTTTAAACAAGAATATTTTATTAATGTAAAAAAAAACATTTGTACAAAATGAGAATAAAAAATAAATTAAAAAAAAGAATCAGTTACTCTGAAAGTTTTTTATTTCAGGGGAAAGATGGATTTTCAACAAAATAGAAGATTTTCAAAATTATCTGAAAAAAAAAGACCATCCTTAAACAAAAAAAAAAATCAGTCATCAACTATTAGACTCAGGAGAGGTGTATAAAGATAAACAAGAAAGGGGAAAATATTTACCAATAACATTAAACTGTCTATATTCATACACAGGAAGACAATACTTGAGCATTGTAGTTCTCTTAAAATATATAAAAGACATGATTTTTCTTTACAAGATACTTTAATTTAGCTCATGATGGTTGGATGTCTTTAGAGGGTCCCTGAAAAGAAGGTGTTGCATAAATTGATTATAATTTGATGATGTTTATGGCTCTTGAGAATTGTATCTCTAGCTGGACAATTGAAACAAGTATAGTTGAAAAGAGGTTGTTGGTATGAAGTGACTATGGAGGAATGATATTTATCAATCAATCAACCACTGAGAATTGTACTACAGGACAGATGAATGGAAACCTTGACAGAGGTTTGTGTACAACATAGATTTAAAACCATTAAAACATGCAAAGAATGGTTTTACTAGGTTAAGGCAAGGCATTAGAAGCACCACAAGAAGAAGCATAAAGATATAGTAGAAAGGAAGGTGTGAGCACTGAGTAAATCTCATTTTTTTTAGATGTCACAAAGAGGGAATAGCATATATGCCCAATTAGGTTTAAAAATTATCCTGCCCTACAGGGAAGTAGGGAGTGGAAGGGAAAAGAAAGGGGAAGAATGAATTGAAAAAAGGGAGGGCTAAAGTAAAAAATAAACATTAAGGTAAAGTTAGAGGTGAAAAGATAAGAAAAAGGGGAAAGAGAGAATGTAAGGGGGGAAGTTCTATTAGGAAAAAAAGTGACTGATCAAGCAGAAGAAGGATAACATTGGTGAGGAGGGATAAGGGGAAAGGAAAGAGAAAAGTATAAATAGGGAAAGATAGCATGGAGGGAAATACAGAGTTAGTATTCATAACTATAAATGTGAATGGTATGAATTCTTCCATAAAATGGAACTGATAGCAGAGTGGATTTAAAAATAATAACGCCTTGATTACAAGATACAAATTTGAAGCATAGATATACATGTAGAGTAAAGATAAAAGGCTAGAGTAGAATGCATTATGCTTCAATTGAAGTTAAAAGAGCAGGGATAGCAATCTTGATTTCACTCAGGGCAAAAGCAAAGATAGATTTCATCTAAAAAGATAAGAAATTACATCTTAAAAGTCACCATTGATGAAGGTTTTAAACATATATAATATATATATATCACATAATTCTTAGACAAGAAGCTAAACGAGTTACAGGGAGTCACAGACAGCAAAGCAATAATAGTGGAGGAACCTCAATCTCAAACTCTCAGAATTAGATAAATCTTAAATTAATCCATAATTTAAACAAGAATGTTAAGAAATTCATTTAGATAATGTGTATACATACATACATATATATATACATTATATATATATATATATATATATATATATATATATATATATATATATATGATAGACCTCTGAAGAAAACTGAATGATGATATAAAGGAACATATCTCTTTCTCTGAAGTAAATGGAACTTCACAAAAACTGACCACGTACTATGGCATAAAATCCTTATAATATAATACATAAAGGTAGAAATATTAAATACTTCATTTTTGGATCATGATGCAATAAAATTACATGTGATAAAAGGCCATGAAATGATTAACTAAAAAATTAATTGGAAACTAAATGAATCAGAGAAATAATCAACAATTTCATCCAAGACAACGCCAAATTAAGACAACAAAAGTTTTGAGATGCAGCCAAAGTAATTAAAAAGGAAAATTTTATATCTCTAAATACTTACATAAAAAATAGAAAAGAGGTGATCAGTAAATTGAGCATGCTATTAAAAAAGCTAGATAAAGATCAATTAAAAATCCCCAATTAAATGCCAGAATAGAAATTCTGAAAATCAAATAAGAAATTGATAAAATTGAAAGTAAGAGAACTATTGAACTAATAATAAAAACTAAGAGTTAAACTATGATAAAACAGATAAAACTTTGGCTACTCTTATCTTTAAAAAAAAGAAAGAAGAAAACCAAATTGCTAGTATCCAAAATGAAAAGGATAAACTCACCATCAAAGAGGAAAGAAAATAAATTAATAATTCAGAGTTATTTTGCTCAACTGTATAACATCAAATCTGATAATAAATGTGAAATGGATGAATATTTATAAAAAGTAAGCTACTCAGATTATCAGAAGAAATAAAATACTTAAATAACCATATTTCAGAAAAAGAAGTTGAAGGAACCATCAATAAAGTCACTAAGAAAAATTCTCCAGGGTCAGATGGACATACAGAGGAATTCTATCAAACACTTAAAGAACAACTAATTCCAATCTATATAAATTTCTTTTAAAAAATAGTTGAAGAAGGAGTTCTGTCAAATTCTTTTTGTGACACCATATCGTGCTGATACTTAAATCATGAAGAGGCAAAACAGATGAAGAAAATTATAGATCAATATCCCCAGTGAATATTGATATTAAATAAAATTTTAGCAAAAAGATTATAAGAAATTATTACTAAGATTAGGGATTTATACCAAATATACAAGAATGGTTTAATATTAGGAAAATTATTAGCATAATTGACCATATCAATAACTAAACTAGCAGAAATCATTTTGTTATCTCAATAGATGCTAAAAAAAAGTCTTTGAAACATATGCACTCATTCTTCTTAAAAGCACTAGAGAGCATAGGAATGAATGGATTTCTCAAAATAACAAGCAGTATATATCTAAAAACATCTACAAACATTATATATATAATAGGGTTAGACCAGCAGAATTTCCAAAAAGATCACTAGTGAAACAAGGATGTACATTATCATTACTACCATTTAATATTTTATTAGAAAACATTAGATTTAACAATGAGAAGAAAAAGAAATTGAACAAATTAGAATAGGCAATGAGAAAACAAGACTTTCACTTTTTGCAGATGATATGATGGCATACTTACAGCATCCTAGAAAATAAATTAAAAAACTTTTTAACTATAAACAACTTTAGCAAAGGAACAGGATATAAAATAAATCCACATAAATCATCAGCTTTTCTATATATGACCAATAAAGCCCAAGAGATAGAAAGAGAAAACATAAACTACTTGAAAAATCTACTTTCAAAGTCAAACCCAGAAATTATAAGAAGGCAATTACAAAATAATTTTTAAACAAATAACATGAGATCTAAATAATTGGGGAAAGTATCAATGGTTCATGGTTAGACTGAACTAATGTAATAAAAGTGACAAGTGTACCCAAATTAAATTACTTATTCTGTGCCATATCAATAAAACTACCAAAATTATTTTACTGAGCTAGAAAAATAGTAATAAAATTCATCTGGAACTTAAAAAAGGTTAAAAATAGCAAAGGAACTAGTAAAAAAAAAAGTAAAAGGTGATCTAGCTGTACCAGATCTAAAACAATATTATAAGATTGCAGTTTTCAAAATTGTATGGTACTTAAGAAATAGATGGGAGGAACAATTAACAGATTAGGAACAAAAGAAGTAGTAAATTACTATAGTAATTTTCTGTTTGATAAATCCAAATACATTAGATTCTGGGATAAGAACTTATCTTTGATAAAAAAAAATGGTTTTAAAACTGGAAAGTAATATGGCAAAAAACTAGGCATAGACCCTCATCTCACCCTCATCTATAAAAAAAAAATAAGTACAGAATGAGTACAGGATTTAGACATAAAGGGTGATGTCATAGTCCAAATAAGAGAACAAGAAATAGTTTATCTTTCTGAACTATCCAGAGGGTAGAAGTACAAAATGCTATTTTGACTGTATCAAATCTAAAAGTTTTTGCATGAATAAAACTAATGCAACCAAGATTACAAGCAATGGAGAAAACTGGGAAACAATTTTCACAACTAATGTTTCTGATAAAGGACTCAATTCTAAAATATATAGAGAACTGAATCAAATTTATAAGATTATAAATCATTCTCTAATTGATAAATGGTCTCAGGATATGAGTAAGGCAACTTTCAGATGAAGAATTTAAAACTATTTAAGATACTCCAAATAATTATTGATTAAGAGAAATGCAAACTAAAACATCTCTGAGGTACCCCCTCATACCTATCAGAATAATTAGGTTGACAAAAAGGAAAATGATAAATTTACAGACGTGGGAAGATTAAGTCACTAATACACTATTGGTATAATTCAGAACTATGGTTAAAGGGAATAAAACTTTGCATTCCCTTTGATCCAATAATACCACTGCTGGGTATATATCCCAAAGAATTCACAATTCATAAAAAATGTGGAAGGTTAGAGGCAACTAGCTGGTCCTAGATTGAGGAAAACCTGAGTTCAATTCTGGCCTCAGACACTTAATACTTGTTTTACTGTGTGATCTTGGGCAAGTCACTTAACCCCGTTTTCTAGCCAAAAGAAAAATGTGAAAAGTTTCACATGTTCAGAAGTATTGATAGCATTTCTTTTTGTAGTAGCTAAGAATTGGAAATTAAGGTGATGCCCATCAATTGGGGAAAATGGAGTGCATTGTTCTGTAAGACATCATGAGTGGCTGTAATCAGAGAAGTATGCAAAGTCTTCATGAAGTGATGCTGAATGAAGTGAGCAGAATCAAGAGAACATTATACACATTAAGAACAACTTATGAAATGATGAGCTGTGATGGATACAACTCTTCTCAGCAGCCAATGATCAAGGACAATCTTGAGAAACTTTTTATGGACAGTGTCATCTGCATCCAGAGGGGAAATGAATGTACAGCAAATCTTATTATGTTCATGTTTTAAAACTTTTAAAAATATTCCTTTCTTTCTCATGTTTTTTCTTAATTATAATTTCTTTAACAGCATGACTAATATGGAAATATTAGGTAATCGTAATTGCACATGTATAATTTTTATCAGTTTATTTACCAACATGGGGAGGGGAAAGGAAAGGAGGATGATAGAAAAATGTGAAACTCATAAACTTGCAAATGGGTAAATGCTGAATTCTACCTTTGCATGCAACTGGAAAATGAAATAAAATACCCCCACATATTTCCATATGAGTCAGGTTGTTAAAGAAGAATCAGACAAAAACAACAACAAAAATTAATAGCTGAAAATGCTATGTTTTGATCTGCATTCAGATTCCACAATTCTTTCTCAAGATGTGGATGGCATTTTCCATTACAAAACTTACAAAAACTTTACATTTCAAAACTTTCAAAATTATTTCTGAATGTTGTATTGCTGAGAAGAGTTAAACGTGCCATAGATCATCAATGTTGCTGTTATTATGCACACTCTTGGTTCTGCTCACTTCGCTCAGGATCAGTTCTTGTAAGTCTTTCCAAATTTCTAACCTTACACCTTTCTTTGATTCTCTGATTGTGAGGTCTTTATGCACATTACATATATATATATATATATATATATATATATATATATATATATGTACTCAGTATTTGTGTAGGTGGCTTGTATAGTAATTTTCCTTTATATCCCTAATCACTTTTCTCTACAAGTCATGAACAGACAGTTTTCAAATGATGAAATTAAAGTGTGCTCTCTCTCTCTCTCTCTCTCTCTCTCTCTCTCTCTCTTTCTCTCTCCATATATATATATATATATGTATATGTATATATACATATATATATATATATATATATATAAATGCTCCAAATCATTATTGATTAGAGAAATGCAAACTAGAATAATTTAGGTATCACCTCACACCTATTAGATTGTCTAAGATGACACAAAGGGAAAATGATTAATGTTGGAATGATTGTGGGAGGATTGGGACATTAATGCATTGCTAATGGAATTTTTAACTGATCCAACCTTTCTGGACTACAATATGGAACTATGCCCACAGAGTAATAAAACTTATCATATCATTTGACCCAACAATTCATTACGAAGTCTATATCCTGAAGAAATTTTTAAAAAATGGGAAAAGTCCCACATCTTCCAAAATATTCATAACATCTCTTTTTTGTAGTGGCAAAGAATTGGAAATTGAGGAAATGCCCATCAATTGTGAAATGATTACACAAGTTATGGAACATGAATACTACGGAATACTATTCTGTAAGAAACCATAAATGGTCATACTCTAGAGAAGCATGGAAAGAATTACAGGATCTGTAATTCTGTGAGTGAAGGAACCAGAACCATGAAATCATTCTACACATTAATGTCATCATGGTAAATTGATCAGCTTTAATGGATACAGCTCCTCTCAGTAGTTCAAAGCTAGGTCAACCCTATTAGACCAGCTATGAACAATGCTATCTTCATCCAGAGGAAGAAAAAGAATATGAAAAAAGCCCTTCAGAGTTTGATGAACACTACATTGTCTTTGTAAAAATTTTCTCAAATATTTCTTTAATCTCATTGTTTTCCTCTTTTTCCTTAATCCTAATTCCTCATACCAAAAATGACTAATCTGTAATCATATTTAATACAAATGTATATTCTATATTCACCTGACTGTTCACTGCTGAAGGGAGGATTGAGAAGGGAATGTGGAAGGAAATTATGTAACTTAAAAACATTTACATTTATATGGATGAATGTTCAAAAACTTTCATAACATATATCTAGAAAAATAAAATATCAATTAAAAATCAGTCTTAGGAAGATTCTGAAGATCACCTGGTAAGAAAAGATACTTAGTGAGATTCATTTTTAAGTTTAAACATCCAAGAGTTCAGAAGTTGCTATGAAGACCAAAATACAGTACAATGTTTGAATGTTAAATGTTAGCTTTCCAAAGTAAAAATCTTATGAAGAATTCTCACAGCTTTTGGGGTGGGGGTTCAGAAGAAATGATACAAGGACATTCTTAAGAACTTTGGAATTGTTTGTGGACCATAGGAGACACTGGCACAGGACCTCCCAGCAAGGTGTGCTCCATCAAACAATGTATTGTGCTCTATGAGCAAGCTAGAATTGAAGCAGAATACATAAATTTATAAATGCCCACCCCAACATTTGAACCTCATATTGGTCTGATCAGTCATAGTTGGAAACACTGTAAACTGTTGCTAACATAGTGATGTCATCTTTGTCTTCTTCAATAACAAAGGACAAGAACCAACCAACCAAAGTTGTCATATGCTTGTAAAAATGTGTTTATTTATATAAACATACATAAAATGTGTAAGTGTATGCATATGTGATTGTGCGATTACAGATGATCAATGAGCTGCATTTAAAATCAAAATTGAGGAAAAAATTCAAGTTTTCAGCAAATTACAAAGTTCTTCAAAATTTTCAAGCTTTCTATGAAGCTTGAATTAATGCCATTATGTAGGGGGGGGGGAGAAGAAAAATATGTTGAACACTACTGTCTCTGAAGAACTAAAAATTTTCACATAAAGGGAATAGAGGCATTCATGGTGGTTTTCCATAGGCTGTAACATACAATCACTAAGGAATTGCAGAATGTCATTAAAGTATTGTCACATGGAGAAAATTATTTCATACACAGCCAGGGAGCTCTACCTGTACCTTTGCAATGTCAGTAAAAAAGGGAGGAAGGCCTGTTGTCTTCCTGTTGGGAACATTTGTGGCAACTTTTGAGAGAACAGAGACAAGACTCCTACAAAATGCATAAGCTTGGATGTTTTAAGACTCGGTATTGAAGAAAAATCAAGAATTGATGAGGTCACAAATTCTATTTAGTTACTGAGTATATTACTACACAGTATTATTCATGGTTTGTTCAGACATTCTCTTTCCAATTGACATCCATTTCATTTCTAATTCTTCACTGCCACAATGTGTTGCTATAAATATTTTATCATATGCTAGAATTTTGTTTGCCCTTTATCTCCTTGGGCTAAATACCAGTGGATTCAACTTTTGGTCAAAGAGGGTGAACAACTCAGTCACTTATTCAGTTCTAAATTATTATCTCAAATTACATAGCCAATTGACAAAACTTCCAAGGATATATTATCATACAGTGCAATGTTCAACAATATACAAGTATTTGGTCTATTGATTCTGTTTTTCTTTGTTCAATTAATTTCAGTTAAGGAATTTCCCTGTTGATGCTCAAATTAATTCTCATTTATAACTCTAACTCATTTAACAAGCATTTCTAAAGTTTTTTTTTAACATTTTAACATTTTATTTGTTTTCCAATTATATGAAATAGTAATATATATGCATCATTTTTTGCACGGCTCTGAGTTCTACAATTTTTCCCCCACCTTCCCTTCCCTCCCCTCCCCACAGAAGGCTGTCTGATAGTCTCACCTTGTTTCTATGCCATACATTGATGTAAATTGAACGTGTTATAAGAGTAAACATAAGAATAAACATATCCCCCCCCCCAAGAAGATGAGAAATCTCAAGAATAGAGAGAGAAAAAAAATTGTACTTCAGTCTGTGTTCAGATTTCAATGGCTCTGTCTCTGGGGTGAGTTGCTTTCTTTATCATAAGTCCACCAGAGAAGTTGCTTCAATACTTTTTACACAGTTGCTATTACTAACTGTACTTCCATTCTATTTCTCCCCACTCTCATTTATTTTATTCCCTTTCTCCTTTCATCCCAGTCCTGTCCAAAAGTACATTGAATCTGAGTACCCTCTCTGTCAATCTTCCTTCTCTTCTATCACCTATTCCCCCTTATCCCCTCCCTTTCTTCTTATTTTTCTCTGGAGTAAGATAGATTTCCTCACCCTATTAAATGTGTATGTTATTTCCTCTCTGAGTCATTTCTGATGAGAATGAAGGGTCACTCATTACCCCTTGCCTTTCCCCTTTCCACTCCATTGAAAAAAGATTTATCCTGACTCCTTTGTGAAATTTCTTAGCTTCTTCTTCATTTCCTTTTCCTTCTTCCCAGTACTTTCCTTTATCACCCATCGACTCCATCTTTTTACTATATTATACAATTATATTCTTCTCCTTCCTATGTCCTGTCTATACATGCTCCTTCTAACTGCTCTTATAAATGAGAAAGTTCAGGGGGCGGCTAGGTGCTGCAGTGGATAGAGCACTGGCCCTGGAGTCAGGAGTACCTGAATTCAAATCTGGCCTCAGACACTTAATAATTACCTAGCTGTGTGGCCTTGGGCAAGCCACTTAACCCCATTGCCTAGCAAAAAACCGAAAAAAAAAAAAAAACCCAAAAACAAGCAAAAAAAAATAAAGTTCCTATGAATTATCAGTATCTTCTTCCCATGCAGGAATACAAACAGTTCAATATCATTAAGTTCCTCATAGTTAGTCCTTCTCTTCCACCCCCTCTATGGTTCACCAGAGTCTTGTACTTGGAGATCAAACTTTTTGTTCAGTTCTGCTTGTTTCAATGGGAAAGTTTGAAAGTCCCCTGTCTCATTGAAAATCCATCTTTTCCAGTGAAAGAGGATGATCAGTTTTGTTGAGTAGTTGATTCTTGGTTGTAAACCAAAATCTTTTGCCTTCTGGAATGTCATGTTCCAATCCCTATGAGCTCTTAATGTAGATGCTGCCAGATCCTGTGTAATCCTGACTATGGAGCCATGGTAGTTGAATTGCCTGTTTCTGGCAGCTTTTAGAATTTTCTCTTTGATTTGAAAGTTTGGGAATTTGACTATAACATTCCTGGAAGTTTTTCTTTTGGTATCTCTTTCATGAGGTGACTGGTGAATTCTCTCGATTTCTATTTTACCCTCAGCTTCTAAGATCTCAGGAAAATTTTTGCTATATTATTTCTTGAAAAATGAAGTCTAGGTTCTTCTCCTGGTTGTGGCTTTCAGATAGCCCAATAATTTTTATATTATTTCTTCTGGATCTATTTTCGAGGTTACTTGTTTTTCCCAATGAGATATTTCACATTTTCTTCTAATTTTTGGCTTTTGTTGAAGAGTTTTATTTCTTCCTGGTTTCTTGCTAAGTCATCAGCTTCCTTCAGTTCCATTTTGCATTTGAAGGAGTTATTTTCTTCAGAGAGTTTTTTTTTTTTATCTCCTTTTCCAGCTGGCCAATTCTGCTTTTCAAGCCATTCTTCTCCTCATTTGCCTTTTGTTTTGCTTTTTTCCCTTAGGCCCAAACTGGTTTTAACATATTATTTTCTTCAGTATTTTTGTGTCTATCTTTCACCAAGCTTTTGATTTGGTTTTCATGGTTTTTCTGTACCGTTCTCATTTCTACTCCCAATTTTTTCCTCCACCTCCCTTTCAAAGTCTTTTTTGAGCTCACCCATAGTCTGAGCCCATTTTCTATTTCTCTTGGAGGTTTTGGATATGGAATCTTCAACTTTGTCATCATCTGAGTATGTGTTTTGATCTTCCATGGTACTAAAGTAATTCTCTATGGTCAGATTCTTCTTTTTCTGTTGTTTGCCTATTTCCTCAACCCAAGACTAATTTACAGCACTTCCAAGGCTTTGGGGTTGTTTTTGGGGGGAGGAAGACACCCCACTGGGACCTTTATTCTTCCAAAGTCTTAGGCTCTCTTACCTGTGCTTTGATATGTAGATGACCCCCATCTACATATCCTACCTCAGGGAGAGCAAAGAAATCTCTGCAAACTTCCCTTACTGTCTCTGGGGTGCAGGCTGCTTTCTTCCTATTCTTGCTGCAGATTCTGTGGCCGGTGCTCCTTACTCCACACTCATTCTGGTGGAGCAGAGTTCTCTCACCACCCCTTCAAGCTGTTGCTGGTGATCTCTAGGCTGGGCTGTGCTGTGCTGCAGCCCAACCATGACTTTTTTCCTATCCCCTGGTCCTGGTGAAACACACCTTTCCTGAGGAACTTCTAAGTTAGCTTGGTCTGGGAAAGTGTATCACTCAGTCTTTCTATGGCTTCTACCCTTCTTAATTTTGGCTAGAACCATCCTTTGTTTGTTTTGTTTTGGAGGTTGGGGTAAGGAGTTCCTGGGAAATGCTGCCTTCATACCACTATCTTGACTCCACCCATTTCTTAAGTTTTTGTACAATACTAGGCACTATAGTAGGACTTAAGATACAAAGAATGAAACAACCCCCTATTCTCACATTCCTTTATATTCTAATAGGGGAGAAAACAGTCTTTCCCTAAATATACACAGAATAATTATAGATAATAGGATATGATGTTAATTTCTTTAAAAGTTGGTGTAATAGTGATTTTTTCAACCTGCCTTTTAGCAATTGTAAAATCTTATCTTTTTATTGCTACAGTATATTGACACATAAATAATGTACATTGCCCTTTTTGATATCAATATTTGAGGTGCTTTTTATTTACAGTGTAAGAATGTCTGACACAGATTTAGAGGATCAAAACATGCTATTTTTAAACACTATAAAAACCTTTGACCAATAGTCCAATATTCTCCTCCTCAGGTTATATGGAGTTTTCAGTTTTCATTTTCATCCATTTGTCAAAGTGTGACAAGTCTAGATATTTTCACAGTTCTATTTCCACAGTACCTGGCCACAATTTAGCTGTGCTACCTTGAAAATGTATTTTGATATAGAAGCTATTAAGAGGAAGTATCCTGCTTCAGTTTGCCACAGAGTTGAAGAAAACTAGGGCCTAACGGATAATATTTTTTCACTCACCCCAACACCCAAAACACAATACTGTATACAGAACTTCCCTTTCCAATCAAACTATTTTTGGAAAATATAAATACAGAAGATATTCTACAGCTATCCTAGATAATCCCCTTGAATGTTTTAAATTCTGCCCTCTAAGGAAATTCTTCTCCTTACAGAAATTCTAAATCCTTCCATCTTTAGGGTAAATTGAACCATTTCCTCCTGTTCTTATATCATTGCATATGTCCAATTGATTAGAAACCTAAGAATAATTACTGACAGTCAGTACCAAATTGCTTTTAATCATCTTTAATATGAAATATTTTCCATAATAGAAATACCAAAATCTCATAATTCCTTGAAGGACCAACCTGTAACAATTAATGCAGTGCATATTTTTATTCATAAGCTAAAGAAAACAGAGATAATAGGATTTTATTTTCAAAGTAAAATTAAAATACCTTCTTGAGAGGCAGCTAGGTGGTGCAGTGGATAGAGTACTGGTCCTAGAGTCAGGAGTACCTGAGTTCAAATCTAGCCTCAAACATTAAATAATTACCTAGTTGTGTGGCCTTGAGAAAGCTACTTAACCCCAGAGCCTAGCAAAAAAAAAAAAACCTAAAAAAATCTTTTTGGAATAGTTTTTTAAAGTATACTAGGACCAATACGAAAAAATTAGAACAAAACTAGGAAAATATTATCGATTGACATAAATTTCATATGTTTAATATGTCATTGGGGTGATTGTTTCAGGGGCTTGAATTACATGCATGCCTTTTAGAATTACATTATAGGATCATGGATTAAGAATTGAAGACATCATTGATTTCAACATTTAACCCAACATCCTCACTTTACAAATGAGGAAACTGAGGCCTAGTAAGGTAAAATGACTTGCACAAGATAGCACAGAGGAATTTGTATCTTATATAACATTTAGTCAAATACAATTTTAAAGATGCAGAATTTAAAGACCAAAGAAAGAAAATTATTTACTTGGTCACATACCTACCTATTTAATGATAGATTTTAGACTGAAAAGGAAGTCTCCTCATTTCTAGATCAATATTATGATGATCACTTTTTCTTTTTTTCTTTTTCTTGGTAAACCTAGGGAATGTTAGCAAGTTTTCAAAAATGTGCCATCTGAAAAAAAATTGGGGGGGAGGGGAGATTTCAGTTTCTTTTGTTTATCAATGAAACTCTTTACTAATGACTATAGTACCATGAAAAGGTTGCTAATAATATTGACATTTGCATAGCATTTTCCTCCCAAACAACAGTTAGAGATAGGTAGTACAAAAATTAACATTAATCCGCATTTTACAGGGAGAATACTCCAGCAAAGAAAGATTAAGTGACTTCCCACAATCACAGGACTAGTAGAATTCAATGATGGGGTGGAAACAAGTCCACTCTCAAGCTAATTCCCCTTGCATTATAATTAATCAGAAAAAATATACTAAGTATCATAATATAAAACTGACCTCAGAACTAGGAAGACATACATTTAAGTCCTGCCTCTGACACAATGACTTTGTAGTGTCGGGCAAGTCACTTAATCTCAAAGTTTTTAAGTCAATTCTCTAAAAATCTAAATTTTCCACAGTGCCAACCTGGACTATCAGATAGCATTTCCTCATCTGAGAATTTCTTATTCCTTTGAAATAACACATCTATATCCTCCCCATAGTGCTATGAATCGGTCCTAGTGCTAATCACAAATGGGTATAATATGGCAAAAATGAAGCAATGTTTGACCTCAATTCCAAGGAGGTATGAGGAGCTTGTCAGAGGATTTATTAAAGATAATGTATAGTAGTGAAGAGAGAATTGACCATGGACAAGAAGACCTAGATTTGGAACCTGCTTCTGATGCTTACTATGTTACCATGGCAAGCCATTTGAATTCTCTAAGCCTCAGTTTTTGCATCTATAAAATAGTCATAATAATACCTATAGTACCTATTTCACAGAGTGATTCTGTAGCTCAAATGAGATAATGAACATAAATAATTTTAAAATCTTTAAAGTACTATATGAATATCAGTAAATATATTTGATTGACTCTAAGTCCCAGTGAAAAAAGAAACTTCCTGTATTGAGTCAGTATAGGTCTGTGAACAACAATTTCTCATATGACATGATTCAGCTGTGATTAGATCATGTCTCCATGGAATTTGACTGCACTTTTCCTTCAATAGCCTGGAAAGAAGCCTCCAATCTCAGCAGAAATCTATGAGACATTTAGAACTTAATCTCAGAGAAAATAACTCAACCTGAAATACTAGACAGGTTTTCCCATAGAACAGACGTGAAGATAAAATCACAATGAAGACATCTAGTCTTTATTCATAATTAAATCTTCCCACCCTCAGGATACCTGGTGGAGGAGAAAAGCAGATTGCAATTTTCATATTTTCTAATTCCTTGCACATATATTAATTCATCAATTGGATATGTTAAACATTTTGTATGTGCAAAATGTAGTCCCTCATTTGTTTCATACTATGTCTCTGACCCTCATACTGGGTCAATTAATTCCACTATGTAAAATAATAGCCCAAGTAATACCACAAGTTCTTAAAGAATTCCATACTTTCCATTGTGGAAGTATTGAAAGAAGTGAAGGCATTTACTCAGAGGCTTGACTAATTTTAGGGTTATATAGAAGGGCTAATTTTAATTTTTAAGCACTTAAAAGCTGTTTTCTGATAAGTTACTGAATTTATTCTACCTTCATCCTGGGAATAAAACTAGGACCAGTAGGTAATAGCTATGAAAATTTAAATTTTCCTTTACTATAAGGAAAATTTAAGGAATTGGAGATATTTCAGAATTGAAATATATTATCTTTCTTATCACTGAATCCTTTGGTGAAATCTGATTGGACAACTTTGGGTGGTATTGTAGTGGCTGAAATTCTTTCAAAGTTTATGATTTTTGTTATTCTATAATACTAGTGTTGATATTACTAATAAGTATCCAGAAAAAAAAACAGTTAAGTGGAAGGGACAAGCCTCCTTTGCCTTTTAATACCAGTCTTAGGGGTGTTCACAAGGGATACACCAGTGAATGGTAGGGCCAGTGGGTTAATGGTGTATGGGGTGTTCAGGACTACTTCCTTTGATGTGAGGACTGCTCATCAAACTCTGGGATCCATCTGATTCACCCAACTTTCACCTGTGACTCCAAGAGATTGTAGCACAGCAGAAGCCCCAGAAAGCCATCTTGGCAGATAGGCTATATCAGTCTGATGGTAACCAACAGGCCCCAAAGTTATTAGTGAATTAGAGACATATCTACCTTAAATATGAAAGTATTCTCTGGTGGAATGGGAAAATAAAAATGATTAGATCCCAAGTCAAACAAATAACTAAAAAATAGTTGTTGTGGAATAGTTAGAGGTTGCACAGGGAGTACAGATACCAAAGTCATCCTTTGCATACTAAACCATCATCAGTCACCATGATTTTAGTCCTATGATTGGACTTCCATGTCTCAGGAAGAAGCTGAGATTGAGGACTTTGTGCATCTACCTCACTTAAATTCATTTCACGAACAAATCAAGAAATTATCCTGTTATATCACCCTGTTGTGGCTATATTACCCTGTTATGTTACTCTGTTACTTATATTCTTTAAAAATGAAGAACAAACAAGAATGTCAAGGTTACTATAGCTTCTATTCTGCTATTGTAGAAAGACATAAGTTGTTACAGTGAGACTTTTGTTATATCGATCATATCAAAAAAGATGAGAAAGGCCTCTAGAATGTTGATTGAATTTATGGGAGGGCCTGGACAAAACATGGACTATTGATATGATTGCAGCTAGGAATATTGTCCTAAGAGCATGAGGATAGTTGTATTCAGGATTTATATGAATGTGGATTCCTTGAGAGCACAGACTATATTTTTTGATCAAATTACTAACAATTCAAGTTACTCTGTTCTAGAGTAGTCAGTTAGCAAATGCTAATTGAACTAAAAATGAATTCAATAATAAAATACAGACTTGGGAAGGACATGGAAAGAGGTACTTATTGAGGGTTAAGATGCCCATTATAAAGTTAGACTGCACTATCCTTGGGGAAAGGGAATAAAGTTGTATAATCATCTCTGATATTGTTGTTCAGTTATTTCAGTTGTCTCTGACTCTTCATGGTCCCATTTGAGATTTTCTTGGCCAAAATAATGGAGTGGTTTGCATTTCTTTCTCTAGCTCACTTTTTATAGATGAAGAGCTAATTTAAATAGCATGTGACTTGCCCAATGTCACATAGTAACTTAAACTTAGGAAGATGAGAATTATTGACTTTAAGCCTGGCATCTATCCACTAAGCCACATAGGTATCCCATATCCATCCACGACTCATTAATTTAAAATCTTATATGACTATTATTAAGTAACTTGTTTGAATGAATTTCCTAATTGATGCTAGGACACAGAACCTGAGAAGATATTATTTATCTCAGACATATTATTTTTATTACTCTCTAGTTTTAATCCACTTGTCAAGCATTTTCATTTTCATAGATAAAAATAACATATCATATAGGTACTACTAGCATATTTTGGAAAATGAAATCCAAATCTTTTGACTCCAAATCTAGGACTTTTTGAACTATGTTGTTTATTATTTGATATGTTTCATGTTTTGCAAATATTATATATCAGTGACATCAGGAAGCAGCTTGAGTAGAAAAATTGACATTAACAAACTAGGACTTTAGTAAGATAATTCTGTCACTTCTGTTAGTGATGGGTTGGAAGCAAATAGAATAATTAAAAAGTTATTTTCATAATCCAATAAAATATTTTCTAGGTCTTAAATAGATCTAATTCTGAATCCAAGTGATGATTTAATGAGTTGTATGGATGACTATATGACCATTCAAGAGATGTATCACACTAAAATTGAAAAGACTTGGCAATCATTTAAACATTGGAGAGATGTAACTGAGTGGAAGAGTGGGACCATGATTCATATTGGGAGCAACAATGGAGTCGATTTAACTGCCTGAAGTATAAGGATGCTCAGATTATCTAATTCTTTTTTAAATATATTATTTATATACATTTTATTATTAGGGCAGAATTCTGTACTCTCTTTAATTTATACAGATAAATAACCTGAGATATGTAGAGCAACCTAAATTGTAGTTTAACCTATGATTCTTTTCAATAATTTGTTGATATGAATTGGTTTCAGGCAAAAATAATCCTGCTGTCTAATCTTTTGCTCATTTTATACTCATTCTTTTTTCTGTTGTGATTTTTAAATGGTTTACTCTTTTCAAGCTTTGACTTTGTCTAAAATTCAAGTCATGAAGTGAAAAGAAATTTATCTCAACATCATATGTTATTAGATGCCTTTTGTAATCAAGGTGATCATCTAAATTGGCATATTTACTTCCACTTTGGTATACTAATTAGATCATTTTAATTTATTGATACAAGGTATTCCAAGGGAGTGTGAAATGCACCGATTATCTTTAAAACAAAATTTTAGTCACAAATTAAAATCCTAACCTAGGCTACAGAATTAAAAGGT